>NC_088397.1:40865834-41165834 GCF_034236695.1 Oncorhynchus nerka
AATTTAATCTCAAATAGACAGCACAGCAAAAAATTGGACATCCAGAGTGCATCAAACATGATTTAGAGCTTGTTTATGGAAAACAAGTTTTTTCTGGATTTCAATCTTGCAACTTGCTGAAAACTGTCCACGATGATCATTTCATCTCAAATAGACAGCACAGCAAAAATTGGACATCCAGAGGGCATCAAACATGATTTAGAGCTTGTTTATGGAAAAAAAGTTTTTTCTGGATTTCAATGTTGCAACTTGCTGAAAACTGTCCACGATGATCATTTCATCTCAAATAGACAGCACAGCAAAAATTGGACATCCAGAGTGCATCAGCAAGTTTTTCAACCACTCCACTTGTTTTGACAAACTATAGATTTGGCAAGTAGGTTAGGACATCTACTTTGTGCAAAACACAAGTCATTTTTCCAACAATGTTTTACAGACAGATTATTTAACTTATAATTCACTGTATCACAATTCCAGTGGGTCAGAAGTTTACATACGCTAAGTTGACTGTTCCTTTAAACAGCTTGGAAATTCCAGAAAATTATGTCATGGCTTTAGAAGCTTCTGATAGGCTAATTGACATAATTTGAGTCAATTGGAGGTGGACCTGTGGATGTATTTCAAGGCCTACCTTCAAACTCAGTGCCTCTTTGCTTGACATCATGGGAAAATCCAAAGAAATCAGCCAAGACCTCAGAAACAAAATTCTAGACCTCCACAAGTCTGGTTCATTCTTGGGAGCAATTTCCAAACACCTGAAGGTACCACACTCATCTGTACAAACAATAGTACGCAAGTATAAACACCATGGGACCACGCAGCCGTCATACTGCTCAGGAAGGAGGAAACATCTCTACCTCCTAGAGTTGAACATACTTTGGTGCAAAAAGTGGAAATCAATCCCAGAACAACAGCAAAGGACCTTGTGAAGATGCTGGAGGAAACAGGTACAAAAGTATCGATATCCACAGTAAAACGAGTCCTATATCGACATAACCTGAAAGGCCACTCCGCAAAGAAAAAGCCACTGCTCCAAAACCGCCATAAAAAAGCCAGACTATGGTTTGCAAATGCACGTGGGGACAAAGATGGTACTTTTTGGAGAAATGTCCTCTGGTCTGATGAAACAAAAATAGAACTGTTTGGTCAATTTGACCATTGTTATGTTTGGAGGAAAAAGGGGGATGCTTGCAAGCCGACTAACACCATCGCAACCGTGAAGCACGGGGGTGGCAGCATCATGTTGTGGGGGTGCTTTGCTGTAGGAGGTACTGGTGCACTTCACAAAATAGATGGCATCATGAGGATGGAAAATTGTGTGAATATATTGAAGCAACATCTCAATAGATCAGTCAGGAAGTTAAAGCTTGATTACAAATGGATCTTCCAAATGGACAATGACCCCAAGCATACTTCCAAAGTTGTGGAAAAATAGCTTAAGGACAACAACGTCAAGGTATTGGAGTGGCCATCACAAAGCCCCGACCTCAATCCTATAGATAATTTGTGGGCAGAAATGAAAAAGCGTGTGCGTGCAAGAAAACCTGACTCAGTTACACCAGATCTGTCAGGAGGAATGTGTCAAAATTCACCCAACTTATTGTGGGTCAGGGAATTTCAGGGAATTTTTACATGGATTAAATGTCAGGAATTGTGAGACTGAGTTTAAATGTATTTGGCTAAGGTGTATGTGAACTTCCGACTTACTGTACGTATCAACATACAGCAAAAGCTGTACTGTGTGTGTTGTTTATGGCTGTCCAATGATGTTGTTGATGCTGCTCCCAATTTTGTTAATTGCGCCTTTGCATACATCAAATTAATGGCTAGCTGTACCCCATGTTTTAACCCCGTCCGTCCCGTTCCATTCTCTATCTCTCCATCTCAGGCATGCCCTGGACATCCGTGAGCACTACGAGAGAAAACTGGACAGAGCCAACAACCTCTACATGGAGCTCAATGCTGTCATGCTACAGCTGGAACTCAAGGAGAATTTATTGTTGCACACCTTACAATCAATATCTACCTGTGTGTACAATATTCATGCTCATCTGCCAAAGACACATACAGGGAGAGGGAATAGCAGACATAATGTAATACATAATACAGACGTTTGTGATATGCTTATTGTGGCCAAGTAATGAATGAATGAATGATGTTGTGTGTGTGTCTCCCAGGAGGGAGCATTCCCTGGATAAGAAGTACCCAGTATGCGTCAAAAACCACAGCTCCAGACAAGAACGCTCATCCAACTCCATGGAGAAACTCATCAAGAAACGCAACATACCTCAGAAACTGGCCTCTCACACCAAGAGGTGAGACTGAGGGGGAAACCATTGAACCATTCACACTCACTAATCCCCACATTCAATCCCTGTCTGTATACATGTGTTTTGAATTAAATAGCATGTAACACTTACTGGGCATACAGTTATTATGTAATTATTACTGGTCGTAAGCATGTACAGTTTGAGCCCTCACTGTATATTGTTTATTTGGATACAAGGAGAAAGGCTGTAGGTGCATCTATTTCTCTTGACTTGACTTATTCAGTGTACTGTAGACTTTACTCACTGTGTGTTCCAGTAGGCCAGACCTGCTGAAGTCAGAGGTGATCCTCCCCAAACTGGACTCCTCCATGACCCAGGTGACCATCCCCTCTTGCCCCCAGAAGGGCTCCATGTCCTCGGGGAGGTCGCGTCGGGCCAAGCCTCGCTACAGGAAAGCAGGGAAGGGCAGCAGTGGAGACCTGGCTGGGCTGAAGGCAGCCCTGTCCTCTAACCTGGGCTTGGCTAATACTATGTCACTGACCACCACCACCTCCACACCCAGGTATCTACACTGAGTGCACAAACATTAAGAACACCTTCCTAATATTGAGTTGCACCCCATTCCCCCCAACCCCCATTTTCCCTCAGAACAGCCACAATTTGTTGTAGCATGGACTCTACAAGGTGTCGAAAGAGTTCCACAGGGATGTTGGCCGATGTTGATTCCAATGCTTCCCACAGTTGTCTAGTTGGCTGGATGTCATTTGAGTGGTGGACCATTCTTGAAACACACAGGAAACTGTTGAGTGTGAAAAACCCAGTAGCATTGCAGTTCTTAACACAAACTGGTGGTGCTTCACCCTCTGAATGGCACACATACACAATCCATGTCTCAATTGTCTCAAGACTTAAAAATCCTTATTTAACTGGTCTCCTTCCCTTCATCTACACTGATTTGAAGTGGATTTAACAAGTGACATCAATAAGGGATCTTAGCTTTCTCCTGGATTCACCTGGACAGTCTGTCATGGAAAGTTAATATTTTGTACACTCAGTGTACATTGAAAACTATCCTCAAATCGGCCTTCAGTGCTCACAATAAAGATGTATCCCCCCCCAGCAGCAAGCAGCACCTGGACCCCAGCGCAGCCCTGAGAGGTCTCCAACATGACCTGCTGCTGAAGAAGATGTCCTCGTCCAGCCCAGACCTTATCTCCACCGATCTGGAGGCAGAGGGCCGCCGCAAGGGACAGGAGAAGCCCGGCCTGGAGAGAGGGGGCAGCCAGAGCGCCTCTGCTGGCCTGGGAGGAAGGGGTGATGAATAGTTATAATAATGTCCCATAAGGAAATTTGCTGGTAATATACAGGGATACATGGCGTACGTATAGTCTGTATCCCAAATTGCAACCTATTGCCTACATAGTGCACTACTTTTGACTAGAGACGTATGGTGGTGCACGATAAGGGAATAGGATGCTATTTGGGATGCATCCATAATATATCACCTACATCACTTCAGTCACAGGACATAAATCACAAGACATGATCAGACAGACATTTGTTAAAAAATACACCATAACACAACATCTACAGTGTGTTTAGGAAATAAGGAAACTGATGCTGGTTGGTATGAATGACTTGCAGGTGGAGGAGGAGGTCGAGGTGGGGGAGGGACAGACGATCAGACAGAGACCCCAATGCGTAGTGACACCCCCAGCGAGGACACGGCCTCCATCCCGTTCTCCAGTAGCCCAGATTCGCCCTGTGGGACGGGGGCGACAGCAGGGAGGGGGTCGATGCTGGGAGGCCCAGGGAGAATACCCCAGGATGAGGAGGAGGAGACGGGAATCACAAGGTCACCCAGGTGCTATCTCACACCTGCAGCACTGCTCTACCGGAAACAAGTCACACGCAAACAGGTAGATCTGCCACAGTTGTAAAAAATAAAGATGCTGGGCCAGAAAAAAATATGTTTGTCTGTGGTGCATTTTCTGTAATGCATGCGGTGCTGGTTCTTTTCCTAAAAACATTCCGAACATGTGCCAAATCAATTGAGAAAAATAGTTGTAAGATGAAGCTGATCCCTTTCTCATCATATCTCTTCCATGTCTCTTCCAGAGATGTGGTGTGTCGTCAGAGGAAGAGGAAGGGGAGGTGAACAGGGAGGTGGAGTTACCACGGAGACGGTGAGAATATACATCTTATACATTATAGTGTATTTAGTCAAGATTCTATAGTATATAGTCCAGCAGGAAGAACTTCTTGGTGTGATAAAAAGAGCTTGTGTCTGAGTTATTGAGAGCCCCGTTATTTAATCTATTTCCTCTCTTCCCCATGCAGTCGGCCAGTGAGCATCAACAAGTGCCAGTCCCTGTCCACCTTCAGCTCTGAGAACCTGTCACCAGTGTCCGTGTCGGACGGAGAGGAGGGCAACACCAGCGACCACTCCCACAGTGGCACGCCCGACGTGGTCAGCACCAACACGGATGAGCGGCTGGACGACAAAAGCGACGACCTTCTGTCCCAGGGGTCGGAGATCTCTGTCGACCCTAGCCTTGACCCAGCCGAAGGACTATCAGAGGAGGCCACCATCCGCCAGGTCAAGACCAAGCTCAACTCAGAGCAGAACTATGAGGTAGGTAGGGACAGGGTTACTCTGGGAACTGTAGAACTATGAGGTGGGATACTGTAACGACTAGAACTATGACAAAGTGTTACCGTGACAACTAGAACTATGGTAAGGTTACCATGAGAACTGTTATGTTTAGTCATAATCGATGAGAAATGATGAGCCGAAATCCTGATCATAATGCATGCTCTGATCATTAAGGCTGCCATCCCTATAACAGAATATAGGTCTACATTTGGATTTGGCTCTTGTGTAGGGACCAGTGGCGGCCGCTGGGTGTATGGGCGTGGGGGGTGGTCGTGGTTGAAGTTGTCAACAAAGCAGCATGACAGAAATATGCCAAGTTTTCAAACTACCGGTAGTTTCTTTGAAAAGATATTCAAAGTGATCTGTGCATTTGAACAACAGCATAAATATGCTTATTTCACTTTTGCATGTCACATGATGCCACTGTTTTGAACAGATTAGATTATACTGTTTAGAATGAGCAGCCAGCTCACGAACAAACAAGTGCACCAGGGAGAACGCAACAAGCATGCAGATGCAATAAATAAGTGAAAACACATGATCTAACTGGGGATAGCTAATATCACAAACCTTGATGTGCTAGCCAGTTAACTTTCATTATGAAATATCTTCATATTTACGAGTAAGTCAGATATTAGAAATTGGCATGGGAGATAACTAGCTAGCTAGCAACCAGCTAGCTACTTATCAAAGGTAGATAACTGGTTAATTTGACCAAAATATTTACCAAACTATTTCTCAATGTTTCTCAAAATTACTGTTAGCTAGCTAATTAATTTGATCATGCTTTGTGATAGACCCGGTTTTATGCTGTTTTAGTCCAAACAACATGCTGCCTTGTCACCTACAGTAGAACCTGACGAACACCATGGAGGAAACAATAAAATTGTCCAGCCACAGTCATGTTTTTTTGTCCTACTATATCCGCGATGAGAAAGTTCTAGCTAGTGTATCTATCTGTCCTTGGACTCTTGTTGGATGTAGATGTCCGGCTTAGGTTCTGATGACACTTATGATTATTTATTTCCAGATTCATTTCAATTAACTATGCTTTAGCACCATCTGTACCTGATAGAGCAGATCTAGTCTCATGTGCGGACGCAAGCCACCTAGTGCGAGAGACTCATTAGGAGGGAGGCTAGACCAGACCCAGAAGTTCTGACTGAGTGCACATTTGAGTGCTCCAAGATGTTCAATTTACTTTGTGCTGTAAAAATGGATGCTATTTGATTTCAGTTTGTTATGAACAATGTACACTATATATACAAAAGTACAGTGCATTTGGAAAGTATTCAGACCCCTTCACTTTTTCCACAATTTGTTACATTACAGCCTTATTCTAAAATGGATTACATCGTTTCCCCCGCTCATCAATCTACAAACAATAGCCCATAATGACAAAGCAAAAACAGTTTTTTAGACATTTTTGCTCATGTATAAAAATAAATGAAATATCACATTTACACAAGTATTCAGGCCTTTTACTCAGTACTTTGTTGAAGTACCTTTGGCAGCAATTACAGCCTCAAGTCTTCTTGGGTATAACACGACAAGCATGGCACACTTGTATTTGGGGAGTTTCTTCCATTCTTTTCTGCAGATCCTCTAAAGCTCTATCAGGCTAGATGGGGAGCATTGCTGCACAGCTATTTTCTGGTCTCTCCAGTAGAGGTCGACCGACTATGATTTTTCAACGCCGATACCGATTATTGGAGGACTCAAAAAAAGTACATACCGATTAATCTGCCGATTTTTATTTATTTATTTGTAATAATGACAATTACAACAATACTGAATGAACACTTTTATTCTAACTTAATATAATAATTCAATAAAATCAATTTAGCCTCAAATAAATAATGAAACATGTTCAATTTGGTTTAAATAATGAAAAAACAAAGTGTTGGAGAAAAAAGTAAAAGTGGAATATGTGCCATGTAAAAAAAGCTAATGTTAAAGTTCCTTGCTCAGAACATGAGAACATATGAAAGCTGGTCGTTCCTTTTAATATGAGTCTTCAATATTTTCAGGTAAGAAGTTTTAGGTTATAGTTATTAGAGGAATTATAGGACAATTTCTCTCTATACCATTTGTATTTCATATACGTTTGACTATTGGATGTTCTTATAGGCACTTTAGTATTGCCAGTGTAACAGTATAGCTTCCATCCCTCTCCTCGCCCCTACCTGGGCTCAAACCAGGAACACATCGAGAACAGCCACCCTCGAAGCATTGTTACCCATCGCTCCACAAAAACCACGGCCCTTGCAGAGCAAGGGGAACAACTACTTCCAGGGCTCAGGGCGAACGATGTCATCGATTGAAACGCTGCTCTATCAAATATCAAATCATAGACTTAATTCTAACATAATAACACACAGAAATACGAGCCTTAGGTCATTAACATGGTCAAATCCGGAAAATATCATTTCGAAAACAAAACGTTTATTATTTCAGTGAAATACGGAACCGTTCCGTATTTTATCTAGCGGATGTCATCCATATGTCTAAATATTCCTGTTACATTGCACAACCTTCAATGTTATGTCATAATTACGTAAAATTCTGGCAAATTAGTTCGCAACGAGCCAGGCGGCCCAAACTGTTCCATATACTCTGCGTGCAATGAACGCAAGAGAAGTGACACAATTTCCCTGATTTAATATTGCCTGCTAACCTGGACTTTTTAAAACTAAATATGCAGGTTTAAAAATATATTACTCGTGTGTATTGATTTTAAGAAAGGCATTGATGTTTATGTGAGGTACATGAGGTACATTCGTGCAACGATTGTGGATTTTTTTCCTGCAGATGCGCTTTGTTAAATCAAATAGTCTTCACACAGTTCGCAACGAGTCAGGCGGCCCAAACTGCTGCATATGTACCCTGACTCTGTTGCACAGAACACAAGAGAAGTGACACAATTTCCCTAGTTAAAAGAAATTCATGTTAGCAGGCAATATGAACTAAATATGCAGGTTTAAAAATATATACTTGTGTATAAGAAAGGTGTTGATGTTATGGTTAGGTACACATTGGTGCAACGACATTGCTTTTTTTCGCGAATGCGCTTGTTAAATCACCCGTTTGGCGAATTAGGCTATGATTCAATGATAAATGAACAGGCACCTCATCGATTATATGCAACGCAGGACAAGCTAGGTAAACTATCGTCAACCATGTGTAGGTAACAAGTGATTATGTTAAGATTGATTGTTTTTTATAAGATACGTTTAATGCTAGCTAGCACCTTACCTTGGCTCCTTGATGCACTCACATAACAGGTAGTCAGCCTGCCACGCAGTCTCCACGGGTGCAATGTAATCGGCCATGATTGTGTCCAAAAATGCTGATTACCGATTGTTATGAAAACTTGAAATCGGCCATTCCAATTAATCGGTCGACCTCTACTATCCAGAGATGTTCAATCGGGTTCAGTCTGGGCTCTAGCTGTGATACTCAAGGACGTTCAGAGACTTGTCCCAAAGCTACTCTTGTGTTGTCTTGGCTGTGTGCTTAGCGTCGTTTTGCATTTGGAAGGTGAACCTTCGTCCCAGTCTGAGGTCTCTAGGAAGAGTCTTGGTGGTTCCAAACTTCTTCCATTTGGAGGCCACTGTGTTCTTGGGGATCTTCAATGCTGCAGAAATGTCTTGGTACCCTTCCCCAAATCTGTGACTCGGCACAATCCTGTCTCTGAGGTCTACGGACAATTCCTTCGACCTCATGGCTTGGTTTTTGCTCTGACATGCACTGTCAACTGTGGGACCTTTTATATAGACAGGTGTGTGCCTTTCTAAATCATGTCCAAGGAATTGAATTTACCACAGGTTGACTCCAATCAAGTTGTAGAAACATCTCAAGGATGATCAATGGAAACAGGATGCACCTGAGCTCAATTTTGAGTCTCATAGCAAAGGGTCTGAATACTTATGTAAATAAGTATAATTTGCTAAGATTTCAAAAAGCCTGTAATCGCTTTGTCATTATGGGGTATTGTGTGTAGATTGATGAGGGAAATATGTATTTAATCAACGGCTAGGAAAACTGTATTAATAACAATGCAGTAATGCCCATTGCCATCCTCTAACTCTGCCTCTCCACCTCACCCCAGGGCCTGTATGATGACTCTGAGTGTGACAGTGCTGAGCTACTCAGGCTGCACAGAGCCCCAGCCCCATAGACCCCCAAGCACCAACTGGTGAGGAGGCCAGCCCCCCCCTCAGCCCCAGTCTCCTGGACAGGCCTATGTACAGCCAACCAAACCCCCTTACCTCAACCTCCCTTCTCTCACTTCCCAGTCCCAGCCTTGCAAAAACACGTCAACAAGCCAACTCACCTCACCTACAGGTACCTCTGCAACACCATACTACAGATGTAACTTCTACATGTTATAGTGATTCTTTCACTATCCGTTGTTCTTTCACTATCCTTTGTTTCTTACTTCTATATTTTGTCCAAATATTGTCATACTTTATTATCTATTCTATGTAAAGTCTCCCATTCAGATTATATGTCAACATTGTCAGAGAGGCATCTGCACTTTGTTTACTTGATTGGTACTGATTATTTCATGTCCAAAATCTTTTGTTTCCTCACAAGGATTGTGCACTGAGTGTCGTTTAATTTATTTATTGGGTATTAGAGAATCAATGTTTACATTCTTCTTTACATTTTCACATGTATTTATAAATGTTTTTCATCAGGGATTTTGTTGTCCAACTTCAATCTGTATTTGCCAGGGCCAACTGTATGTAAATATTTGGACCTCTTGAGACACTATTCACTTAACAAACATTTGTAAGAGTTGAAATGTGAGACTGGATCATCTAATGGTGCTGACTAATGTTTTACACTAGAGGGCGCTATTGAATTGTACCAGACAACAGAACTCAGGTGCATTCAGCAGGGCACAACATTGTGGATATTTCAGATAGAAATAGATTATGTAGAACATACATACCTCTCTGACATGTAGAACAAATTAATCATGTCAGCTCTATTCATGACATTTCTATCTGAACCATTCAATGTTTGCCTACTAAACATGGCCCTGAACAGATATTCTATTGGTCTGATACCGGATGCTGTCCATGATGATGATGATTACAGGGCATTAATAAGCAAAGAAATCTAATAATTATATTTCTATGGCATTAGACAGGTTGAAGAGAACAGAACAATAATAGATAATGAACAACACCAAGCAATATGTACACGAACTCCGAATCATTCCCCTGACTGCACCGTGGAGTAAACTAAAACTACCGCCCCTTTCTTTCAGGGTCTGACCGCACTTGTTTTTGTTGATTAACTATTGTATTTATTTGGTATTGCAGTCTTTATACTGTATTAAAATGCAATACTACGTACTAGGATACCATTGAGAACAAAAACTCAGGTCAAATCTCAAATGGCACCCTAATCCCCACAGCTCTGGGTCAAAAGTAGTGCACTTCATAGGAAATAGTGTGCCATTCGAGACGAAGCCTCAGTCACCGACCATTTGCATTACCATCTACAAGTGTCAAGATCCTAGATCAGATCACTAAAGCATGGTTGTAATATAGTATGTATGGGTAGTACTTGTATTTTTGTCCAAATGCAGATGTTAGTCAGAGCATGAGGCTCAGATCAAAGGGACTTAATCACCCATAGAAACAGAATCTATAGAAAAAAGGAAATCTACCACTCACGAGCAGCAGACTAGTTAGTTTAAGAACAAAGAACTAGTTACTTTCCTGTCAGCTAAGGTTGTGTCCCGATTCTAAATCCTTATCAACTAAATGCACACTTGTTCACTTCCCTTCTTGGATTGAAAAGGAAAGGACTGCTGTAAGAAATATGGTGGAATCACCCTCTCCCAATCCAAATACACTGCTCAAAAAAATAAAGGGAACACTAAAATAACACATCCTAGATCTGAATGAATGAAATATTCTTATTAAATACTTTTTTCTTTACATAGTTGAATGTGCTGACAACAAAATCACACACAAATGATCAATGGAAATGAAATGTTTCAACCCATGGAGGTCTGGATTTGGAGTCACACTCAAAATTAAAGTGGAAAACCACACTACAGGCTGATCCAACTTTGATGTAATGTCCTTAAAACAAGTCAAAATGAGGCTCAGTAGTGTGTGGCCTCCACGTGCCTGTATGACCTCCCTACAACGCCTGGGCATGCTCCTGACGAGGTGGCGGATGGTCTCCTGAGGGATCTCCTCCCAGACCTAGACTAAAGCATCCGCCAACTCCTGGACAGTCTGTGGTGCAACGTGCAAGAGGAAGGCATTGATGCTATGGACTGGCCCGGTGGATGGAGCGAGACATGATGTCCCAGATGTGCTCAATTGGATTCAGGACTGGGGAACGGGCGGGCCAGTCCATAGCATCAATGCCTTCCTCTTGCAGGAACTGCTGACACACTCCAGCCACAATGCATTGTCTTGCATTATGAGGAACCCAGGGCCAACCGCACCAGCATATGGTCTCACAAGGGGTCTGAGAATCTCATCTCGGTACCTAATGGCAGTCAGGCTACCTCTGGCGAGCACATGGAGGGCTGTGTGGCCCCCCAAAGAAATGCCACCCCACACCATGACTGACCCACCGCCAAACTGGTCATGCTGGAGGATGTTGCAGGCAGCAGAACGTTCTCCACGGCGTCTCCAGACTCTGTCACATGTGCTCAGTGTGAACCTGCTTTCATCTGTGAAGAGCACAGGGCGCCAGTGGCGAATTTGCCAATCTTGGTGTTCTCTGGCAAATGCCAAAAGTCCTGCATGTAAGCACAACCCCCACCTGTGGATGTCGGGCCCTCATACCACCCTCATGGAGTCTGTTTCTGACCGTTTGAGCAGACACATGCACATTTCTGGCCTGCTGGAGGTCATTTTGCAGGGCTCTGGCAGTGCTCCTCCTTGCACAAAGGCGGAGGTAGCGGTCCTGCCGCTGGGTTGTTGCCCTCCTACCGCCTCCTCCACGTCTCCTGGTAGCGCCTCCATGCTCTGGACACTAACGCTGACAGACACAGCAAACCTTCTTGCCACAGCTCTCATTGATGTGCCATCCTGAATGAGCTGCACTACCTGAGCCACTTGTGTGGGTTGTAGACTCCGTCACATGCTACCACTAGAGTGAAAGCACCGCCAGCATTCAAAAGTGACCAAAACATCAGCCAGGAAGCATAGGAACTGAGAAGTGGTCTGTGGTCCCCACCTGCAGAACCACTCCTTTATTGGGGGTCTTGCTAATTGCCTATAATTTCCACCTGTTGTCTATTCCATTTGCACAACAGCATGTGCAATTTATTGTCAATCAGTGTTGCTTCCTAAGTGGACAGTTTGATTTCACAGAAGTGTGATTGACTTGGAGTTACATTGTTTTTGTGTTCCCTTTATTTTTTTGAGCAGTGTATATGTTTTAATATCCATGGGTAGGAGTGAGCAAGTGTAAACTTGGGCAGCATTGGGATGCAATAGAGGCCTATGTTTCAACAGCCTCCGTTCCATCCTATCAAATGACTCAGCAGGTTCCATTTGATAAGCTATAAAATGGCAGCTCCTGTGTTCTGTAAGGTTTTATAGATCCACTAGTATTTATTTTCTGGAAAAGCATAGATTTTTAAACGTAAAAAAAAATCTGAATGAATTCTGTCCTCTTAACTCTTTATTAAAAAATATATATCTTTCTCAAGGGTGCCAGTAATTTTGGACCTGACCGTAGATGTGGATTTGTTTTGTTGCCAATACAGCAAAAGACCACTGCCCTATGGTGACTGGAGAAAGAGGCTCTTGTATGTTTCCGATTAGCCTGATATGTTGATTTGTCTTACTAAGTCCCTATGGTAAATGTCACGTTAATGTTTTTTCAGAACACTAAACAGATTTGGCTCCAAGCTAGTTTCCAATATGCTGAATCAAACAGACTCCTCGTTCCTTTGAACGTACATGTTTGTTTTTATAATTGCATCTGTGTACAATAAATATTTAAGAAACAATTTAAGACATACAAATCACTGTTCAAAAACTGGAAATGTGGGTGTCAGACTTTAATGCTGGGTAAGTATAGGTTTTCATAAAGTCATAGCAGTGACCATTCCAATGAACTTCCATCAACTTTAATTTCCAATGAACATTGTTACACACGCAACACGAACGAGAATTTGTAGTTCTCTTTTCATCTTTATTTCTGTAGTTTTTTGACAATGTTATGGCACCCAATGTCGACATTTCTTTCCAAAACGTGCACAAAAGTTACTTTATTTCCTGCAAATAATAAAAAATTAAATATGACTTGAGCAAAGAAAGCAAAGAGCAGGAAATTCATTTGTTTTTAATCGCCCTGTCTTAGTTTCAGCGATTCATAATATCTTAGTTTCTCTCCTCACACTCACAGACACACCAGTCAGTTCAGGAGTTTCTCTCCTTTGGTAGTTAAAACAAATATTTCCTCCATTGAAGAAACATGATCACACGGGTGGGTGGGGCAAAGGTGAAGGTGGAAAAATAGGAATGACACAGAAACAAAAAAGTTAAGGTGACATGAATACATACAGTTTGAAATTGATTTCAACAAATGCAATAACCATGTCTTCTAGTAGTGTTAGAGCTGTTTGTCATACCCAAAATACCAGCAGTGACCGATTTCCCCTTTAATTTTGTGAGCATAGTGACATAACCAAATGACGGTGAGTTTTGAATTTCTGCAATGGATAAAATTACTAGGATCCAGGATTGTGGTGGGGGGGGGGGGGGGGGGCTAGAAATGCAGAAGAAAAAAAGGTGTTTTGTTTGGACATTTATTTGTTCAAAACAAAAAAATACTAAAACTTTTAGCGAACTAAACCTATTCAGATTTTTCTACCTATACTCTTGTGATGGTGTCAAGAAAGATATGGAAAACTTTCTCCCTTCAACAAAAAAGAACCTAAGAACAAATCATTAAAAACATCCAACTGGGACACAAAGGGCCTTAATTAAAAACAATAAGTAAAAACAAATGAATGCAGATCAAAGTAAAATCAGGTGGGTGGGCGTGATTTTCATAAAATAATACAAATAAACTAAGTTGGATAGGTGCATTGACCACTTTAAAAGGAGAGAGCTGACTGATGGATCCGTTGGTGGTAGAGGTAAAATGTGGGGGTGATTAGTGCAGATCACATCTAGAGTCTGTTCTATCAGTTGGCCGCCAGTCCTGTAGCTTCAGAGGAGAGCCTGGAGAGACACACATTGAGAGATCGAAGGGGGAGAGAATAAGCCATGCTGTGCGTTTCAAATTACAACGATAAAACAGGACGAACTCACCTTTTCACAATTTAACCTTCTTACAAACCTCCACACCGCTTTTTTCAGTTCATAAAATGTCTACCCAATAGATAAACCTCTAGAGGTGTATTAACTATCAGTGGATAAGAGGATGTTGTTTCCTTGACATCAACCTCTTCAAAGAGTGTATTCCATGTCCTTCCATTTCACCCTACAGTCACTGACCTCTGATCAGTGCTAATAAATTGTAGTGCATCAGTGATTGCCAGCGAAAGGATAAAAGAAGCAGTTATGGCTCGATTCAAGAGTCCTAATCGAGGACATCAATTTCCTGAAATTGTAAAGGTCCAACAGCCCATGATTAGCAGGGCTATATGATACCTGAGGTCAAATTATTATAGTGATTAAGCCCAACTTTACCCCATGTGGCAAATAGATACATAAACAAAACAAGATTTTAGCACTATAATGAACACTTTACAAATATAACTAGCTACCCCACATACAGTTGAAGTCGGAAATGTACATACACTTAGGTTGGAGTCATTAAAACTTGTTTTTTAACCTCTCCACAAATGTCTTGTTTTGACAAACTATAGCTTTGGCAAGTTGGTTAGAACATCTACTCTGTGCATGACAAGTAATTTTTCCAACAATTGTTTACAGAATGATTATTTCACTTATAATTTATAATTCACTGTATCACAATTCCAGTGGGTCAGAAGTATACATACACTAAGTTGCCTGGAAAATTTCAGAAAATTATGGCTTTAAAAGCTTCTGATAGGCTAATTGACATCATTTGAGTCAATTGGAGGTGTACCTGTGGATAGGCCTACCTTCAAACTCAGTGCCTCGTTGCTTGACATCATGGGAAAATCAAAAGAAAATCAGCAAATACCTCAGAAACAAATTGTAGACCTCCAAGGGTCTGATTCATCCTTGGAAGCAAGTTCCAAATGCCTGAAGGTACCACGTTCATCTGTACAAACAATAGTACGCAAGTATAAACACCATGGGACCACGCAGCAGTCATACTGGTCAGGAAGAAGACTCCTAGAGATGAATGGTGCGAAAAGTGCAAATCAACCCAGAACAGCAGCAAAAAACCTTGTGAAGATGCTGGAGGAAACCGGTACAAAAGTATCTATATCCACAGTAAAACGAGTCCTATACCGACATAACCTGAAAGGCCGCTCAGCAAGGAAGAAGCCACTGCTCCAAAACCACCATAAAAAAGCCAGACTACGGTTTGCAACTGCACATGGGGACAACGATCGCACTTTTTGGAGAAATGTCCTCTGGTCTGATGAAACAAAAATAGAACTGTTTGGCCATAATGACTATTGTTATTTTTGGAGGAAAAAGGGGGAGGCCTTGCAAGCCGAAGAACACCATACCAACCATGAAGCATGGAGGACGCAGCATCATGTTGTGGGGGTGCTTTGCTGCAGGAGGGACTGGTGCACTTCACAAAATAGATGGCATCATGAGGATGGAAAATGATTTGGATATATTGAAGCAACATCTCAAGACATCAGTCAGGAAGTTACAGCTTGGTCGCAAATGGGTCTTCCAAATGGACAATGACCCCAAGCATACTTCTAAAGTTGTGGAAAAATGGCTTAAGGACAACAAAGTCAAGGTATTGGAGTGGCCATCACAAAGCCCTGACCTCAATCCCATAGAACATTTGTGGGCAGAACTGAAAAAGCGTGTGCGAGCAAGGAGGCCGACAAACCTGACTCAGCTGTCAGGAGGAATGGGTCAAAATTCACCCAACTTATTGTTGGAAGCTTGTGGAAGGCTGCCCGAAACATTTGCCCCAAGTTAAACAACTTAAAGGCAATGCTACCAAATACTAATTGAGTAGTATGTAAACTTCTGACCCACTGGGAATGTGATGTAAGAAATAAAAGCTGCAATAAATAATTCTCTCTGCTATTATTCTGACATTTCACATTCTTAAAATAAAGTGGTGATCCTAACTGACCTGAGACAGGGAATTTTTACTAGGATTAAATGTCAGGAATTGTGAAAAACTGAGTTGAAATGTAGTTGGCTAAGGTGTTTGTAAACTTCTGACTTAAACGGTATTATCCAGGACAAAGTTAATATTCAAATAAATGAAGTACAGCATGAGATCTTAACATAAAGATGGCATGAGAGGTGCTACCTGAGCTAACAGCAAGAGAGAAAATCCAAACAAAAGCTTTTAATTAGTAACGTTGAAGTCGGTCTGAAACAAGCGTGCCCATGCGGATGCAGTCTTTAGATAGAACGATCAGAGAACGATCAGGGACCTTCAAGAGGGTGAGCGAGACATAAACCAAGCAGTGGACCAAAGGACATGGAGGAGAGAAGCCAGATCTGGAAGTGTAACTTTTTTTGTGGCATTTTTTGATTAATTGTATAGTTAAGAAGCATGTGGCATAGGGCACAGTCAGGTTTAAAGCAGTGACGACCAAGTACAGACAACGCTAAGCAACATCCCAAATGGCACCTTATTCCCTATAAAGTGTATCACTTTTGACCAGAGCCCACTTTTGACGAGGGCCCTGGTGAAAAGTAGTGCACTATATAAGGAAGTGCCATTTGAGACACAGTTCACGTCTGTACTGTAGTTTCTATTATGGCTGTAGCTTTAGTACGGAGAAAGCCTTCGCCTCTTAGACTTGGAGCCCAGCTCTGAGGAAAGCTTTGGCTCGGGACTGGCTGAGTGGACAGGGTTACCGGAGGAGGTGGGGCCAGTGGAAACAACATGGAGGGCCAGGAGGGGGAGGGGCTTAAGACTGAGCAGACTGGAGACACAGGGGACAGCAGGGGAGTTGGGTGGGAGTGGTGAGTCAGAGGAAGAAGGTCCTTGAGGAGCCAACAAGGACAGAGAGATGGAGGCGGAGGGGGGCGCCAAACAGGAGGAAGAAGAGAAGGAGGAAGCAGTAGAGGTAGCGGCAGGAGAGATGGTAGTAGTGGAGAGAGGAGGGCAGAGGAGGCTGGTGCTGTGGGTCTGTTCAGGGTTCGAGGAGGAGAATTTAGAGGACTCTACGCTGTAGAAACAAGAGAGACAAGAAGGAAAAAGAGGGAGACACAGTCGGGATGGGTTCCAGGATAGGCTGGTGAGTATGGAAGGAGTGAGGGGTAGACTTCAGGGTTGGGAGGGTGCATGAGGGGGAATCATAAGCACAGACTGACAGTCAGGGAGGGGTGTGAGAGTGACAGGCATAGAAAAACTGACAATAGTGGCCATCAATGAGTAAACATCATTAGAAGACCAACTCATGTTTCAATAGACAATGTGCGTGTTTGAGATCTACTACGTTCCAGCCGGACTGCACAGGATCACTGATCTACAAATCACCTTCCATCCCCAAATAACTACTCATTATGTGATAAAGGTCAGTGATTCTGTGCCTCGTCTTGTTCAAACTGATCCCCTCAAACATGCCATGGATAGGGGTGGGGGTTAAGCAGTTATCTAACACAAACACATTGCACTGTAGGCAGACTAACTGGGAGGCACCCAAATGTCAAAAGGAAGTACCATGGTGTGGGGGTAGATGAGATTGGGTGGATTCTCAGTTCTACAAAAAAAAAAAAAAGTGTGGGGGGGGGGGGGGGGCTTGGTTGAATACTGGGCGGAAGAAGGTCCTTCTGGAGAGCCACAGGCTTTTGTTCCAACCCAGCTGTTTTAGTTTGCGTTGGGCTGGATCAAAAGCCTACTGCACCAAGCAACTGTGGTGCTCCAGGACCAGGAGCAAAATTCCTGAAAGTTCCCAGAACCCAAAGTCCTCAGGTTTTTCAGAAAACATGTTGGAGGATTTCCAGAATCAGGAGGGAATGTGCAGGGAGGTAAGTTTCTTGAATTTTGCAACCCAAAGTCAATTTATCCCCGACTCTAAAAGGACAAAAGATGGTAGTTGGTTAAAAAGCTTGTCACTAATGTGTCTGACCTGGCGTTGATGAGGTACTCTGCCAGGCTGATGGAGGCGGGGGAACCAGTGATGGTGACCTGTCTGTTTGCGGAGCCCTCGACAGGGTTAGCTATCTTTATCTGGGCACCCGACATCTGGCGGATCTCATTGATCTTAGCACCCTGGCGACCAATGATGCAGCCAATCAACTAGGAGGAAGAAAAACAGAACGTCAGTTAAGCCAATCAATTAGAGGAGAGAAACAGGAAGTCAGTTAAGCCAATCAACAAGAGGGGAGACAGAACCAGGAATTCAGTTACGTCAATCAATTAGAGAGGAGTCGATTGATAGTGTGAAATGTCTAACCACTGGAGGGAAATGGAAGGGGAGGGTCAGTCATCACTGTGGAAATACTTACATCATTTGGAATGGTCATCTCATGGGAACTAGTTTGGGCAGATGCATCCATCCCTCCTAAATCAACAAGCCAAAAATACATAAAACAAGGATCCGGAACAATTTGGCACTCTTCATGATATGTAATGCCATTGTGGTGGCAGGTTCAATGTAACAAAATCTTAACTGACATTTCAGTAGGTAAAGCCTTCGTCGAGGAGTTGTTTTCTCTATCCATGTGACAAACCAACGATGGCCTGACAGCCAGAACATTTGCATTCTGCCTCAACGGAAAAAAAATAAATAAATGCAGTTCGCACTCCTGCTGATGTTCTAATTTGGTCAACACACCAGTTCTGAGCGCAGTAGTTTCAATAACCTTATCTTTTTATTCTATTTTTTTATACAAACTATTGTATTGTTATGTCCTTAGTACCTTGGAATCCTTGGTTGCTTGGGGCCATTGGGAAGGGGCTCTGCTGCATGGCCAGCTGGTGTAACTTGGTGAGCTGTGGAGAGATAGAGGAAGACTGTGAGGGCAAGAGATGGGGCAGGGAGGGAGGAGAGAAATGGAAAGGAAAGAGAAGGGACAAGAAGCACAGTCCGTAAAGTACCAAAACCATTTCATTCACCATGACATTCATTCATAATAGTAGTTGGAGTTGTGTTCATTACATACCAAACTAACGAACAGTTAGGGACTACCTGGACCTTTTCTGTTAAACTCAGTTGCATGCACTGATGAACACACAACCCAGCTATCTTATTTTCTTTCTCTAAAATGGAAAAGTGTTGGATGGGTTGTGGAATCATTCTTAATAAATTTGTACCCCATGGTCTTTCCACTGTAGCTCTGGAGAACTCTGACTCGGAATGCTTGCTTATAGTCTTCTGGCAGATGGATATGACATTACATGTTCTCAGTATGTAGGAATAGATATTTCCTGGCCTGTACCAAACAAAACCAACCAGGCCCACACAACTACAGGCCATGGTATAATCAACACAGTAATAGTTAGGACAATAATATAAGATCAATAGTGAACATAAACATAATTTCTTAAACCACCCAGTGCTATGTTAAATAAAAATGTTGAGAATGACGTTACTGGTTAACACACTACCAAATACACCAACACCTCTAAATGACTTGTCTATTAATATCATCTCTTCACCATAAGGCAAATTTCTGATCAAACCCTTCCTCTTAAGGCATTTTACAACCAGGCTGGGTTTGGAGCCTCGGCCCTACAGTCTACCTAACACCTTTTCCTAGTGCACTGGTTGGAGGGAGGGTAGGTTAGGAATGGTAGATAAAAGAAATAGGAGGGCAGGGAGGTACAGAGGATAGGGAACTGGGGGGGTATAAATTGAGAGGTGAAGGGTAGGGATGATAGCAGAAGGTAGGGAAGGTACGGAAAGGTAGGGCAGGGACAGGTAAGGATTTTGGGGGAAGGACAGAGGGTAGAGAGGATACGGACACCAGGAGGAAGAAATTGTGACAACAGCACTTACATCTGGCTGTGGTATCGCATGTTGTCCTTGAACGGCGTACGCCTGAAAAAAGAACGTGTTCATAGGCATCCTGTTCACATATCACGATTCGCAGCAACAAGAGTATACAGGACAAACGTATGTTAGAATGTTAAAAGTATAAAATCCCCATCCAAGAAATGTAAATGAAAATTTGCTCCTGAACGTATTTAGATGTGCCACAGAAAGGGGTGTGAAGACCTTTGCAATCAAGAGGTCTGTTTTATTAAATTTCCTAACATTTCTATAATTTCTCTTTCACTTTGAAAATTTGGAGTGTATTGTGTAGATAAGTGAGGGAAAATCTCAATTTGATCCTTTTTTTTTTTTTTTTTTGAGAAATTTAAGGCAACAAAATGTAAAAACGTTGCAAGGGTGTGTCGACTTTCACTAGGCATTGTACATCCATCTCAAACAACAATTTCGAGTTTAAAAATGGTTTGAAACAATTTAACTCTGCGCTCAGGACTAGAGCTTCCATAGTGTCTATGCAGTGCCTGAATGTTTCATGTCCCCAAACAATATTTTTCTTCAACACACACAGATCCTATAGGTCTATATCTCTAAATGCTCTCAATACATTTTAAAGTAGCCAAATCTTGAACAAAGTATCCATATTAATAGAGAAAGATAACATTTCTAAAGGAATGTTAAAGCGATTGAAAACACAGAAAAAACAAAGCACGTTTCCATTCTGGCTAGCGGAGCATGAACTGGGCTTGGATTTTCAGGGATTTTATTCATTAATTCTCCCAGTAACAGTAACAATGGTGGGTGGAGGGAGGTCTACTTCAGTTTAGGGATGGGGCTTGAAATAAGTTCACTATTCGAATAATAGCATGCATTTGTGTGGGATTTCTGGATATTTTTTACTTAAGTTTTAAACCTTAGCACTAAGGCACAAGGGAGAGAGGCTGGCGCGATATTGCTGAAGCTGCAGAGGGGCCAGTGAAATGGGAGCAAGCAGACTCTATGACGTATGGGAGGTCATAGCTACACTGAAAAGGTTTTTATTTAAATTAATAATTTGAAATGTCATGGTATATCCTTGTATGTAAAATGGATATTTTTACTTGAAAAAAAGCCCTTTTCTCTGTTTAATAGGCCCCTAAACTCTTGCCCACAAAAAATAATTATTTACCTTTATTTAACTAGGCAAGTCAGTTAAGAACCAATTCTTATTTTCAATGATGGCCTAGGAACAGTTCAGGGGCAGAACGACAGATTTGTACTTTGTCAGCTCGGGGATTTGAACTTGCAACCTTTTGGTTACAAGTCCACCACTCTAACCACTAGGCTACCCTTCCGCCCAAAAAATACTCCCACAAGTATTTGAATACTAATGTCCGTTCAGATGTTCAAATAACCGTGCACATCACTATTTCTGTTGGTAACCACCAGAGATGTCATAACAGTAACACAAAACCAAAGGCTGGGCAAAAGTATCATAGAGTTCATTATTGGTAAATTCCCTATAAAAATACAGCAGAACACAACAGATCAACTACAGGTTAGTTCTCAGAGGAACCCCCCATTCCCCTTCCCAGCCAGCAGTAAGTTGATTAAATGATCTGAATAAGAACATGTACAGTGGGGCAAAAAAGTATTTAGTCAGCCACCAATTGTGCAAGTTCTCCCACTTAAAAAGAAGAGGCCTGTAATTTTCATCATAGGTACAGTTCAACTATGACAGACAAAATGAGAAGAAAAAAAATCCAGAAAATCACTTTTTATGATTTTTAATTAATTTATTTGCAAATTATGGTGGAAAATAAGTATTTGGTCACCTACAAACAAGCAAGATTTCTGGCTCTCACAGACCTGTAACTTCTTCTTTAAGAGGCCCCTCTGTCCTCCACTCGTTACCTGTATTAATGGCACCTATTTGAACTTGTTATCAGTATAAAAAACACCTGTCCACAACCTCAAACAGTCACACTCCAAACTCCACTATGGCCAAGACCAAAGAGCTGTCAAAGGACACCAGAAACAAAATTGTAGACCTGCACCAGGCTGGGAAGACTGAATCTGCAATAGGTAAGCAGCTTGGTTTGAAGAAATCAACTGTGGGAGCAATTATTAGGAAATGGAAGACATACAAGACCACTGATAATCTCCCTCGGTCTGGGGCTCCATGCAAGATCTCATCCCGTGGGGTCAAAATGATCACCAGAACGGTGAGCAAAAATCCCAGAACCACACGGGGGGACCTAGTGAATGACCTGCAGAGAGCTGTGACCAAAGTAACAAAGCCTACCATCAGTAACACACTACGCCGCCAGGGACTCAAATCCTGCAGTGCCAGACGTGTCCTCCTGCTTAAGCCAGTACATGTGCAGGCCCATCTGAAGTTCGCTAGAGAGCATTTGGATGATCCAGAAGAGGATTGGGAGAATGTCATATGGTCAGATGAAACCAAAATATAACTTTTTGGTAAAAACTCAACTAGTCGTGTATGGAGGACAAAGAATGCTGAGTTGCATCCAAAGAACACCATACCTACTGTGAAGCATGGGGGTGGAAACATCATGCTTTGGGGCTGTTTTTCTGCAAAGGGACCAGGACGACTGATCCGTGTAAAGGAAAGAATGAATGGGGCCATGTATCGTGAGATTTTGAGTGAAAACCTCCTTCCATCAGCAAGGGCATTGAAGATGAAACGTGGCTGGGTCTTTCAGCATGACAATGATCCCAAACACACCGGGCAACGAAGGAGTGGCTTCGTAAGAAGCATTTCAAGGTCCCGGAGTGGCCTAGCCAGTCTCCAGATCTCAACCCCATAGAAAATCTTTGGAGGGAGTTGAAAGTCCGTGTTGCCCAGCAACAGCCCCAAAACATCACTGTTCTAGAGGAGATCTGCATGGAGGAATGGGCCAAAATACCAGCAACAGTGTGTGAAAATCTTGTGAAGACTTACAGAAAATGTCATTGCCAACAAAGTGTATATAACAAAGTATTGAGATAAACTTTTGTTATTGACCAAATACTTATTTTCCACCATAATTTGCAAATAAATTCATTAAAAATCCTACAATGTGATTTTCTGGATATTTTTCTCTCATTTTGTCTGTCATAGTTGAAGTGTACCTATGATGAAAATTACAGGCCTCATCTTTTTAAGTGGGAGAACTTGCACAATTGGTGGCTGACTAAATACTTTTTTGCCCCACTGTATATAAATGTGTAAAAATATATTCAAACATACCTGTCCTCCAGCAAAGATGACAGGGGATCCTGAAGGTTTTGGTCGGTATGGGATGGTGACCCCCTTAGGGGGAGACTGGAGGAAAGAGGGAAGGGAAAGAGAAAAGGAGAGACAGGAGAGAAGGAGGGACAGGAAAATGGGTTCAATTCAGACATGTTTTCAAATCACTTTTGTATAAGTAAGCAAGAGATGCCAAAATGGATACCAAAGAGGTTGTACGGGTAATTTGACAAATTAATAAAATTATAAATATTTAAGCTGAATAAAAATAGATCAACGATTTGAGGATATTACTTACACTTACCTCGAGCATAACCACGCAGATTTGCTTGACACACTCAATTATGGACTGGGGGGTCCCTGCGATGGTGATGGCCCGTTCTGTAGAGTTAGGAAGCATGTCCCCTGCCACCTGTACCTGAGCACCTGTCGACTAGAGAGAGAGGAGAGATTGACTGGTCTGGACTTACATATTACATTAACATTTTTGTAATTTAGCAGATGCTCATATCCAGACAAAACTTACAATCAGTGCTCTGAACTAAGGTAGGTAAAACTACCACCAGCAGTAACTTAGTCACTGCAAGTAAAACCTTTCAAAATAGCCACTTTCTGCTAAATCTGTGCAAGTCGGGTATGCAAACTGGCGAGGGCCCAAGAAGGTGACACTTTCTTTGCACTGAAACATCCATAAAATCCCTGCTAGGGGGAAATGCAAGATAATTAAACAAAGAATCTACATGATCAGTCTCTGTGTGTAAGATAAAGTGGTTAACATGAACCTAACTCACAGCTAAAAAAAAGTAAGAAAGCAATGCAATGTTATTTGTTGCCTAGATTTAACTGCAAACACTCAAGTCTTGAGAAAAAAACAATACACTAAAATGGCAGTTAGCCATGACAGCCTTTATAATAGAAAGCTTGTGACCACACACAATCTATATATTGCACTTCAGAAAAAAAACATTTAAAGTAGAAATAGAATGAAACGGATTCTATTTTTTTCTATTATAGTAGCCACTATAGTAGACATCAATCAAGTGCATAAGGCTACATGTGTACAAAAATAACATTCAGAGTAAAAATGTAATAATCCCCCTCACACAAGTGTTATAGGAAAGTTCAACAAAACCAATATCTTTGGGCTACACTGCACATTATTACATTGTAGAACAGATGTCCACAGGCAGAAAGTGTACAATGTGCCAGCTGAGCATGATACCCATTGTTGGCATAATTGAAAAAGTGTATTGAAAAAGTGAGATTGGGGGGGGGGGGGGGTGTTCCTTTCACCTCTATTAGAGGTCGACCGATTAATTAGGGCCGATTTCAAGTTTCCATAACAATCGGAAATCGGTATTTTTGGGCGCTGATAATTTTTTAAATATATATACACCTTTATTTAACTAGGCAAGTCAGTTAAGAACACATTCTTATTTTCAATGATGGCCTAGGAACGGTGGGTTAACTGCCTCGTTCAGGGGCAGAAAGACAGATTTTCACCTTGTCAGCTCGGGGGATCCAATCTTGCAACCTTACAGTTAACTAGTCCAACACAATAACGACCTGCCTCTCTCTCGTTGCACTCCATAAGGAGACTGCCTGTTAAGCAAATGCAGTAAAGCCAAGGTAAGTTGCTAGCTAGCATTAAACTTATCTTATAAAAAACAATCAATCATAAAATCACCAGTTAACTACACATGGTTGATGATATTAGGATATTATCTAGCGTGTCCTGTGTTGCATATGATCTGACTGAGCATACAAGTATCTAAGTATCTGACTGAGCGGTGGTAGGCAGAAGCAGGCGCGTAAACATTCATTCAAACAGCACGTTTGTGCGTTTTGCCAGCAGCTCTTCGTTGTGCGTCAATGATCCCAAACACACCGTTCGGGCGCAGGAGTGGCTTTCAAGGTCATTTCAAGGTCTTGGAGTGGCCTAGCCAGTCTCCAGATCTCAACACCATAGAAAATCTTTGGAGGTAGTTATTAAAAGTCCGTGTTGCCCAGCAACAGCCCCAAAACATCACTGCTCTAGAGGAGATCTGCATGGAGGAATGGGCCAAAATACCAGCAACAGTGTGTGAAAACCTTGTGAAGATTTACAGAAAACATTTGACCTCTGTCATTGCCACCAAAGGGTATATAACAAAGTATTGAGATAAACTTTTGTTTTCCACCATAATTTGCAAATAAAATCATAAAAAATCCTACAATGTGATTTTCTGGATTTTTTTTCTCATTTTGTCTGTCATAGTTGAAGTGTACCTATGATGACAATTACAGGCCTCTCATCTTTTTAAGTGGGAGAACTTGCACAACTGGTGGCTGACTAAATACTTTTTTGCCCCACTGTAAAACTTCTTACCTGGGAATATTGAAGACTCATGTTAAAAGGATTACACTGGCAATACTAAAGTGCCTATAAGAACATCCAATAGTCAAAGGTATATGAAATACAAATGGTATAGAGAGAAATAGTCCTATAATTCCTATAATAACTACAACCTAAAACTTCTTACCTGGGAATATTGAAGACTCATGTTAAAAGGAACCACCAGCTTTCATATGTTCTCATGTTCTGAGCAAGCAACTGAAACGTTAGCTTTCTTACATAGCACATATTGCACTTTTACGTTCTTCTCCAAGACTTTGTTTTTGCATTATTTAAAACAAATTGAACATGTTTCATTATCTACTTGAGGCTAAATAGATTTTATTGATGTATTATATGAAGTTAAAATAAGTGTTAATTCAGTATTGTTGTAATTGTCATTATTACAAATACATTTTTTATTTGTATTTATTTATTATTACTTATTTATAAATCGGCATCGGCTTTTTTGGTCCTCCAATAATCGGTATTGGTATCGGCGTTGAAAAATCATAATCGGTCGACCTCTAACCTCTACAGTGGCATCCAGCTTAAGCCAGGCCCAGCTCCAGCTACACTTGATCCCTGAATCCACTTGTTTAACAAGCAACGCCTCATTTTCACCTAATTCTCTCATTCTGAAAATTAACCACATTCTGTAGAGGGAAAACATTAGCTCACAGATAGCAGTTAGTTCATTAGCTAGTTAACATTTCACACAGATTGCCAGGGTCCAGTAAGCAAGTAACACGTTATAAACTTGAGAAACGGCAAGGAGTCACATACCAGTTAACACTATAGTGAATTGGTTAGGTTACTAAAGTTAGCTCATCTGATGTAACATTAGCTAGCTAGCTGTCTGACTTTATTAAATCAGCTAATTTTCACACCATAAACCTCTATTTGATCAGTTAAGGTGGCTAATGTTGCCCAACATTTCTCTGGCTAGCTAACGGAGAATTCGATCCAGCTAGCAAGATACTTAACAATGCTGACAATACTTGTTCAACCACGCTTTCTCCCTCACATAAGGGCTGGGTGATATGGCCAAAATATCATATGGTATTTTTCACATTTGACAGTATTTTATGTTTTTTGATTAATAAAAGTTCTACATTTGCTTTATGAGTAGTGGGTGACCCTAGGGTGGCAACATATATCCTAAATGATTTCAATGGGTCTTTCTCCATTCAGATTGTTTTATGCTGTTCAATTCAACCCAAAATAATTTTCTGCATTTCCATCAATTTCCACACTGCCACGATATTGGCAAAAATACAAAATGTATTTTTAACCAAATGTTGCAATTGTTATTAAGATCAAAACACTTGGGTGAACTTTTGGAATCACAGAAATAGAATGTTTATTATAATTCTATAGTTGGAATATAACTAATAGTGGGCACTTTGAAAAGTGTTGTTTGACATGACAACGAATGAAAATGTCATGGATGAGTTATTGTGACAGGGTAGGAACCAAAGTGATGTTCAGTGTTTCTTAGGGGACCTTACAGTCTTTGGCTACATTCAATCTTTTATGGGGCGGCAGCGAAGCTTAGTGGTTAGAGCGTAACCCACTATTCCTAGGCCGTCATTGAAAATAAGAATTTGTTCTTAACTGACTTGCCTAGTTAAATAAAGGTAAAATAAAAATAAATAAATTCATGTAGCCAACATTCATGAGTCACCTATTCCTCTTTAATTTAGAATATACTGTTGCACAAACATGCTGATTTAGGCCTCCACCAGCACTGGTATCAGGCTGTATTAGCTAGCTACATTTGCTCTGACTCAGTACTTTTATTAGCTAACATTAGTTAGCTAGCGATTAGCATTAGTGGCTAACACTATTTAGCTGAACTTACTAAGAAAATACAAACTAGCTGTTTGCAGATGTAAGAAACAAACTAATATTGTAATTATAGAACGCTTGTGGATTTATATTAAGATCAAAGTGGAAACAACATTGTTGTCATCAACATTGTTGCATGTGCTGCATTGACCATGCGGACTGAATGAAACAGTCCCGTGGTCAAGCAACAACAAATGCGCTCCTCGAGTGACAGGGGTGGGACTAGGTCTGTGTGGAAAGCGGCATGGAAAGAGAGAGCGTAGAGGATTGACTCAAGTAGCGAAGTAAACTATGAAAACGGACGTTACACACTGCGCATCACATTTAACAAACCAAATATTAAAATACCATTATAGAAGGTAAAGTAAAAACCCCAAACAGGTCCGTGCATCAATACCGGTATATAGTAAAATACGGTATAGCGCCCAGCCCTACCTTACCTCAAACTTTCCAAATGCCAGTTGTTTTTCGGTTACAGCTCATGAAATACGGGTCATCACCTTTTCACCCCCATCTCCGTGGTCAGGTTTCTCACCTACCTCTGTTATCGTTCAGGGGACGCGCTGCTGCAACTGGCAAACTGCCTTTCCACTCTCATCCCAGAGCACGTGCTGATGCTGTAACAAGCAAATTGGTTGTCTCTTCTAACTTCAGTCGCGTGTTGCGTTCTGTTAATGTGAACGATTGGTTGAGCCTTGGATACAGCCAGTATTACTCCAAACACGCTTCACTTGTTCGCTTACAGCCAGTAGTGATCCAAAGCCAACTCCCCTTCCTCCCCCGCCCAAACTTTTCTCACCTACACGAATCACGTAGTAGGTCACCTATTTTGGATTCAAAAATTCAAAATTTCACCCGAAATGTGACTAGTTTGCATTGCTGGCTAGTAAGAAAAAGCAAGTGCAAATGTGAGTACATATGTTCTCCCACCCACCTCTCGGATTTCTTTGATCTTGCAGCCTCCCTTGCCAATGAGGGACCCACACTGGCTGGCTGGCACCACGATGCGGAGGGTGACAGGGGGCTTGCTGGTGGCCGTACTGTTCGTCATGGAGCTGCTGATGTCCTGGGAGAGAAGAATGATTGATCAATGAACTTACTCCACAACGTCCACTTGACAACATCATTGATGGACATGTGAGAGGTGTTCAGACACTCTTGGAGGACAACTGTAAACAGATGGATTGTTAATAAAGAACCTTTTTTCAAATCAACTTCTAATAGTCCTCTAGGATTAGTTGAACACCTCACACATCCAGTCAGTCCCTCTATTCATGCACCTGAGAGGTAGTGTTAATCGGTTCCGTAAAAGTAGCCACATCACATTCCCTGTAGATGCCAAAGTGACAAATAAACAGTTGGGCCTGGACAAGACAGGGTACTTAAGTTACCTCTTCCAGCTTTTCGATGATCATGGAGAATGCTTTAAAGATGGCGGTGGTGGGGCCTGCCAAAGTGATGATCCTCTCAGGACAGTTTCCCTCTGAGATGTTGATGCGAGCTCCGCTCTGGACGCAAGGGGTTGGGAAATTCACCATTAGAGAGTTAAATAAAAGAGGTGCAACTAACAAAACACAAACAGCTTTAGTGTAATTTAGAAACAGAAGGCATCTGTCACCTCTTCTCTCATCTTCTTCACAGATTCACCTTTCTTGCCAATGATGCTTCCAACTTCCTAAAAGAAAAACAAATACATTTAGAAACTTAATTCCTAAACTTTAGTCACCTGCTGTGGGAGGTCACTCCTTGCATCAGCAATCTAATGGTCAGCATGACATTACCTAGCCTTTAGCACCGTGGGCTAACAGTCATCTGCTGTGGGATCTTGCTCACCTTGCCATGCATGAGCAATCTAATGGTCAGAGTGACATTGAGTCCTCCTTCAATAACACCGGAGTCCATAACTACCACTGGATGGGAGAGTAGCTGCTGCAGATGGGTCAAAACTGGGGTATGGTCACAAAGATTGGATCTGGAGGTAAGACAAGAAAACAGTGAGAAAAGTAGGAAAAGTTAGAATAGTGCATTGGAAGTATTATGGGGCCGAGGGAAGAGCAGGAGAACAATTGAATATAGAATGTGAGAACAGAACAAGACTGGTGGTTTTGGTTTTTAATTCAGCCTATGACTTTGTACAATAATACTAAATAGCTAGCGAACTATTGAACTCATAAAACTTGATAGGAAGGTATCAAGTAAACGAGCCAAGCTGCTGAAACCATCCAAATAATGCCATGTCACTTACAACAGTAGCTGCTTTTAGTTCAATGGATGAGATTATCTGTAGGCACTGATGCTCTTACAAACTAATCAAATATATGCATAACACCTGATCTAAACTGATTGCCATTATTATAAGAGTGAAACATCCATTTGCAGCTCGTCACCTTGCTGCATAAACTCAACTCTGTACCTTTACAGAGTAGAGTTGCTACAAGTGTTGGCTGAGAGTACCACCAACTACATCGAGTCGCTATCAGGGATGTAAAATTGTACATTATTTTATTCCACCTTGTACCCATGTTTGTCCTGTGTAACTGTGGGCTTTTTTTGGGGTGCTGAATTGAGTAGTTTTTGATTAAGAAGTCATTTTGTGTGAGGTCTGTCATATTGCACCCTTTAATCCACAACTTTTCAATGGAGTGCGAAGTTCAGACTTCAAAACGTGCTCTACTACTCGATACTTTAATACATATAATTTTTTTAACGCTTACTGGTACCCGTGCTTGTCAGTTGCAATCCATAGTTTGATAAATCTATGATGCATTCTGTGTCCCTTGCCAAAACTACTGTAAGAATCTGCCGTGAAATGACGGTCTGCTCCTTCAACAACGGCTATGCAGAGGAACATTTTTTACTTTTATTTAATTTTTCAAACTACGGATATCAGCACCCAAAGAAAAGCTAGTACAAGGTAAGCAATGAACACTATATTTTTAAAAGTATGGACTGATAGTGGTACACTCCGCCAACACTCAACTCCGTAGATGTAGCTGTAAATGTAAATGTAATGTAGCTCACGTTATATGGAAAGAGTTGAGTTCTCAGCTAGCTAACTTCTGACCCCCAAAAAAGAATGGGGACTTCTAGTATGAGGTTGCGTCCATGATTATCATTAGAACTGTATCATAATTCATGCAAAGTAACCTGCCATTAGACTAAAAGGAACACATTTAGTTGGCGTGGTCATCATAGCAATGGTTCATGCATATATTTTAGCTTGCTAGTAGCACACTCCTGGCATGTTAGACTAACAAACAGGTTAATGATCCCAAGACTGAATCCGGAACGAAAGTAACTTATGGCTCAGTTCGTAAATGAATGGACAATGTGTCCGATTACTTGGCTCCAATGAATTTAACTGCGCTCATAGCTAAGGCACGACGTTTAGCCTCACCGGCCGGCTCTAGTTTAGCTTTTAGCTAGATTTACGACCTAGCATAGCGCGCTAACTAGCAAGTTAACTGGGTGGCTAGCATCCATATGTGGAGCATGTGTACATTGTATGAATGGCTGTGCTGTAATCATTCACGCTAGCACTGTTTCAATAATATATCGGCTACAAACACCAACACTCGTCATTTACAAATGGACAAGCGTAAATAGCAGCCATTTGGCTGACTTTGTGAGCTGCGTGCAAGTCGTGTGGCCTGGCAAATTCACGCGGTGGGTTTATTTGTGATTGTATTGCACACACATATAAAATGTTCTTACCTGATCCGTGTTTTGGGATGCGTTGTCGGGGAGGGGGTGGGGTTGTGAGGGTAGAAAGGGAGAGGTTCGGGAGGGTAGAAACCCGGGGGAGAGTTTTAAAAGGATTCGGGGAAGAGGGAAGTGTGAGATGATGATCCGGCTCCACTCGCTGAGCTGCTTCTTTTTCCATGATAAAATGGCGGTCCGTAAACAAACGTTAAAGGTGCATGCCGCCACCTACTGTTTAGGAGTGTGGTCAATCACGGTTTACAACATAACCTCCACATTTCTAAATCCTCCTACCTAGTACTTCTGAGAAGAAAAAAAATATATTTTTTTAAAGAGCTCTGACTTATAATAGACCCTCCCGCATGCCCCAAATCCCTTCCAACCCCGACTTCATTCTTTCTGTCTCTTCAACATACATACTACCGTTTCACCGACCATACACTCCAGATGTAACAGTATAGCTTCCGTCCCTCTCCACGCCCCAACCTGGGCTCGAACCAGGGACCCTCTGCACACATCAACCACAGTCACTCACGAAGCATCGTTACCCATTGCGCCACAAAAGTTACATCCAAAAGTTACATTCCATAGTCTATTTTTTGCATTATTTGCAAATAAACTGTTAGTCAAGGAGGAATTAGATTTCCAAATGCATCAGAGAAAGAACTTGAGTATGAAGCAAGTTAACAAATGCCACAGAAATACGTTTTTGTACTGGAAAGAACTGGACTGTATTGAATACATGCATAGTTCATTCTATAGACAGAATTCTCGAAATAGAGTTAACAAACTAAATCTACATTCATATAAAAGTTTATAACAATATAATTTTAAGATTGATTCTCATACACAATCACTCACAACAGAAAAGCAATTTCTTGCGAAAAGTTCAGTTGATCCTTCCTATGGTAATTTACATAGCTTTACAATTAAAACAAATAATTATATATATGTACATAGAAAGTTATCAAAAAAGTGTTTTGCTATGATAGTAAACTTATCAAAGCATGATGGATTGAATGTGTACCTCTAATTAATCATAAATGGCAACAACAACAAAAAATATGTCAAATTAGGATTTTAGATCGGTGTCCAAAATGGCACCCTATTCCCTACATAGTGCACGACTTCTGGTCAAAAGTAGGGAATAGGCTACCAGAGAGTTCTTCCATCCCCTGATGATTAGTGCTCCTAGGTCTGCAGCATATTCAGCAAGTTGAAACGCTCCAAACTTTGCAAATAAAAACTTTAAACTGGCCTCCAATGAGAAGGAACTAGTGGTCAAACTGGGTGGGGTCAGAGCAGACGTGGCAAGGCCCAACCCACTCACAAGCGCTAGTGCAGTGGAGTATAGAAGGAAGCCCTGGTATACATTGTACTATACCCAGGTAGAGAGAGAGGGTTGGAAAAGAAGAGACCCAAGAGGGAACTGAGAAGGGGGGGCTAGACTCTGAGTAACAATAGTACTAGTGTGCAGCCATCTGTATGCTGTACAAAAAGACTGGAAGAGATGGATTCATATTGCATTGGAAGCCTACCTCAAACTCACACCAGTTGCAGAGAGGGGAATTTGTGATTATGTTAACGACAATTTATGACAGGGCTGCTGAGTGGTCTAAGCGGTCTAAGGCACTGCATCTCAGTGCAAGAGGCGTCACTTGTCCCTTGTTCGAATCCAGGCTGTATCACATCCAGCTGTGATTGGGAGTCCCAGCCTTGTCCGAGTTTGGCCATCATTGTAAATAAGAATTTGTTCATAACTGACTTGCCTAGATAAATAATTATATAAAACAAAATTAAATCACCACTTTAGTAGTGCCATTCATACCCTTCCATCATCAGATCTAGCTAACCAACATATAGATTCTACTCCACTTAACATTCCATTGGCTTGAAGTCCATGGGGCAACGCCATACATCTAAATAAAGGGACAGGGTCTTTCTGCCTTGCCGCAGCTCTCAAAAATAACTTATTGAACTCTACCCTCCCTTCATATCAGTAGCATTTAGTTGTACTTTTGTTCTGTTAATTATCCATTATCCCTTCTTAGCCCTTAGATACAAGTCCATGTCCACTGTCTACACTACTTTCCTCTTCTGACCTGACTCCCACATCCAATCAGTAATTCATATCCGTTACAGTTGGAGTGCAGATCAGCCACATGCAACACGTTGATGCCGCTGCTAGCCAATCGGGCGATGCCCTCAGGCGATAGTGTTTCCATGGCGATAAGTGTGTGCTGATCGCTGACTACGCCCCCTGCCCCACCATTTGTGATTCCGCCTCCTGACTGAGGGGCAGAGTTATTGGAGGCCGTGGCACCGCAGGTGGTTCCTTTAAGTTGAGGTGGGTGTTGATGTATTTGGAGAGGTGGTCGCTGTGCATTAAGCGATTTGGACACAATGTACATGAGAACTTCTCACCTGGAAGTAATAACGAAACATAAGGTTAGTGTCCCAGCTGGCATATGTGAGATTGTAAACCCCCCCCCATTAACATTTCTATCCGAACCGGATCTTTGTCAGGTTGTTAGCCAATGTCAAATCTGGCTAGCCTGAGCTGCCCTATCCTGATTGGCCATCACGTGGCTGAAATTTGCATAATCTTGGGAAATGTTGAACTTGGCTCTCAAGTTCTCTAGTCTTCTCGTGTCCCTCATTTAATTGAAAATGCATGGTTGCTGGTAGCTAGTTCTCAGATATTTTATTTATATTTTATAATTTTTATAAATCCTGTGTAAATGTTCCTTCTTTTTTATTCACTCTGGCATCAAGCGGTTTAATTCATAACAATTATTCAGAAATGAAAACATCATACATCAACTGCACAGTCATTGTCACATTTGACCATAAAAGTTGCCAAGACTGAAGAGTCTGCTAAATGACAGAAATGTCAATAGCTAGGGCCAGGGGTTATTCCTAAAACCAAGTTATTATAACTCAGAGCCTGTAACTAGGGCCCAGAGCTTTTCTTGGTCTGGCCATACGGTCTGCCAAGGAAATCTAGCCCTCGTAAGGAGTGACAACAGTATCTACAGCTCCTGACTTGGCCATGACTTGTGGTGAGGCTGGGTACTGAGAGCAAAATATCATTTCCATTATCGCTGTAAAATGGAAATAAAGGGAAAGGGGGATACCTAGTCAGTTATTCAATGTATTCAATTGAAATGTGTCTTCCGCATTTAACCCAACCCCTCTGAATCAGAGGGGGGCTGTCTTAATCGACATCCACGTCTTCGACGCCTGGGGAACAGTGGGATATCTGCCTTGCTCAGAGGCAGAATGACAGATTTTTACCTTGTCAGCTCGGTAATTCAATCCAGCAACCTTCCGGTTACTGGACCAATGCTCTAACCACTAGGCTAAATAAAGATATATTGTATTGGCATGTCTCACCTGTGTGTCTCCTCTTACGGCGCTGCAGTTCATCTGAGCGTGAATCTCTTCTCACAGAAAGACCAGCTGCAGACAAATGGTCATTCTCCAGTGTGCCAGCGGAGATGGGTTAGAAGGTGAGACGTCTTACCATACACCTTCCCACAACCTGCGATGTGACAGATATGCTGCTTCTTCTTACTGGGATCTCTGCAGGCAAAATAAATGTAAATTGCCTCTTCATTTGCTGTTGGGCTTTTTGACGTGTCCCACCAACCTTTAGAGCATTTTCAGAAACAATACTTCACTCTTGAGGTACATCGCATTCGGAAAGTATTCAGACCCCTTGACTTTTTCAACATTGCTACTTTACAGACTTATTCTAAAATGGATTAAATAGTTCCCCCCCCCCCCCTCAATCTACACACAACACGGAAATATCACAATTACATAAGTATTCTGACCCTTTACTCAGTACTTTCTTGAAGCACCTTTGGCAACGATTACAGCAACGAGTCTTCTTGGGTATGACACCTGTATTTAGGAAGTTTCTCCCATTCTTCTCTGCAGATCTTCTCAAGCTTTGTCAGGTTGGATGGGGAGTGTCGCTGCACAGCTATTTTTAGGCCTCACCAGAAATGTTTGATCTGGTTCAAGTCTGGGCTCTGGCTGGGCCACTCAAGGATATTGAGTCGAGAGGTCGACCGATTATGATTTTTTTCAATGCCGATACCGATTAATCGTCCAATGAACGCAAGAGAAGTGACACAATTTCACCTGGTTAATATTGCCTGCTAACCTTTCTTTTAGCTAAATATGCAGGTTTAAAAATATATACTTCTGTGTATTGATTGTAAAAAAGGCATTGATGTTTTATGGTTAGGTACACGTTGGAGCAATGACAGTCCTTTTTCGCGAATGCGCACCGCATCGATTATATGCAACGTAGGGCACGCTAGATAATATCATTAACCATGTGTAGTTAACTAGTGATTATGATAGATTGATTGTTTTTTATAAGATAAGTTTAATGCTAGCTAGCAACTTACCTTGCCTTCTTACTGCATTCGCATAATAGGCAGGCTTCTCGTGAGGCAGGGTGGTTAGAGCGTTGGACTAGTTAACCGTAAGGTTGCAAGATTGAATCCCTGAGCTGACAAGGTAAAAATCTGTCGTTCTGCCCCTGAACAAGGCAGTTAACCCACCGTTCCTAGGCCTCCATTGAAAATAAGAATGTGTTCTTAGCTGACTTGTCTCGTTAAATAAAGTTGTAAAAGAAATACCTGCAAAATCTGCGTCCAAAAATAGAGATTTCCGATTGTTATGAAAACTTGAAATCGGCCCTAATTAATCGGCCCTTCCGATTAATCGGTCAACCTCTGATTGAGAGTTGTCCCAAAGCCACTCCTGCATTGTCTTGGCTGTGTGCTTAGGGTTGTTGTCCTGTTGGAAGGTGAACCCTCGCCCCAGTCTGAGGTCCTGAGCACTTTGAGCAGGTTTTCATCAAGAATCTCTGTATTTTGCTCCATTCATCTTTCCCTCGATCCTGACTAGTTTTCCAGTTCCTGCCGCTGATAAACATTTCCACAGTGTGCCCCCCTCATGCTTCAATGTTGGGATGGTTGCAGGTTTCTTCCACATGTGATGCTTGGCATTCAGATCAGAGATTCTTGTTTCTCATTTTCAGAGTCCTTTAGGTGTCATTTGGCAAACTGCAAGCAGGCTGTCATGTGCTTTTTACTGAGGAGTGGCTTCCATCTGGCTACTACCATAAAGGCCTGATTGGTGGAGTGTTGCAGAGATGGTTGTCCTTCTGGGAGGTTCTCGCACAGCTCTCCACAGAGGAACTATAGAGCTCTACCGATTGTTCAGTCTTTTAAGAATGATGGAGGCCACTGTGTTATTGGGGACCTTCAACGCTGCATACATTTTTTGGTACCCTTCCCTAGATCTGTGCCTCAACACAATCCTGCCTCTGCACTCTTCAGACAATTCCTTCGACCTCAAGTTTTGGTTTTTGCTCTGACATGCCCTGTCAACTGTGGGAACTTATATAGACAGGTGTGTGTCTTTCCAAATCATGTCCGATCAATTGAATTTACCACAAGTGGACTCCAATCAAGTTGGAATTTTGAGTCTGATAGCAAAGGGTCTGACTACTTATGTAAATAAGACAAACCTGTTTTCGCTTTGTCATTATGGGGTATTGTGTGTAGATTGAGGAAGAAAATGTTTTATTTAATACATTTTAGAAAAAGGCTGTAACGTAACAAAATGTGGAAAAAGTCAAGGGGTCTGAATACTTTCCGAAGGCAGTGTAAATAAATTAAATACAGTCAGGTATTTGGATAGTGACACAATTTGCATAATTTTGACTCTGTACGCCACCACAATGGATTTGAAAGGAATCGATCAAGATGTGCTTTAAGTGTAGACGTTCATCTTTAATTTAAGGGTTTTGTCAAATTTTTTGTATGAACCGTGTAGGAATTACAACCACTTTTATACATAGGCCCCAATTTTAGGGGCTCAAAAGTAATTGGACAAATGAACAATCATAAATTAAATTGTGAGTTTTAATAATTTGGTTGCCAATACTTTGCAGTTAATTACTGCCTGAAGTCTGGAACCCATAGACATCACCAGATGCTGGGTTTATTCCCTGGTGATGCTCTGCCAGGCCTTTACAGCAGCTGTCTTCAGTTCCTGCTTATTCTTGGGGCATTTTGCCTTCAGCAAGTGAAATGCATGCTCAATTGGATTCAGGTCAGGTGATTGACTTTGCCATTGCAGAACATTCCACTTCTTTTCCTTCAAAAGTTATTGGGTTGCTTTCGCAGTATGCTTCGGGTCATTGTCTATCTGCACTGTGAAGCGCCGTCCAATGAGTTTTGAAGCATTTGGCTGAATCTGAGCAGATAATATGGTCATGAACACTTCAGAATTCATCCTGCTGCTTTTGTCAGCAGTCACATCATCAATAAATACAAGGGAACCAGTTCCATTGGCAGCCATGTCATAACACTACCTCCACCATGCTTCACAGATGAGGTGGTATGCTTCGGATCATGAGCAGTTCCTTCCCATTTCCATACTCTTCTCTTCCCATCATTCTGGTACAAGTTGATCTTTGTCTCATCTGTCCATTGGCTTTTTTAGATGTTTTTTTGGCTAATTCTAATTTGGTCTAGCTGTTTTTGAGGCTTACTAATGGTTTACATATTGTCTTAAACCCTCTGTATTTACTCTGGTGAAGTCTTCTCTTGATTGTTGACGTTGACACAGATACGCCTACCTCCTTGAGGGTGTTTTTGATCTGGCCAACTGTTGTGAAGGGGCTTTTCTTCACCAGGGAAAGAATTCGTCTGTCATTCACCACAGTTGTTTTCCATGGTCTTCTGGGCCTTTTGATGTTCCTGAGCTCACCAGTGCGTTCAATCTTTTTAAGAATGTACCAAATAGTTGATTTGGCCACACATAATGTTTTTGCTATCTCTCTGATGGATTTGTATTGAATTTTCAGCCTAATGATGGCTTGCTTCACTGGCATTGACAACTCTTTGGACTTCATATTGAGTGCTATAACAGTGTCGTGACATGACTATAATTTTTTAATTTCAGCTTTATTTAACCAGGTAGACCAGTTGAGAACATGTTCTCATTTACAACTGCAACCTGGCCAAGATAAAGCAAAGCAGTGCGACACAATGTGTCAGAGAAAACACCGTACAACCGAAGTCGACGTGCATGCACCCAGCCCACCTCAAGGAGTCACTAGAGCGTGATGGGACAAGGACATCCCGCCCGGCCAAACCCTCCCAGCCTTAGACCGCTGCACCACCCGGGAGGTTCCTTTTCATATTGTTTACCCAATATGTGAACTGATGTACATGTATAGTCTAATCCTTTTCTGTTCAGTGAGTGTTTTGTGATTTAATCAAATTCTCTTCTTTATGTGTTTTCTGACAAAAGCAACAAAAAGGTTGAGAATTAAATAAATACACTCCATGCTTTAGTGATACTTACATGCAATCAATTACCATACAATACGTATCTTTGTGGACTCCATTTAATCACATCTGTTACAATTCCATGTTGCACAATCACAAATAATAATGAGGAATGTACAAGGGCACGGAGAAATGGCATACTATGGCATACTACAGAGCATATCAGAGCATAATAAGAATTTGTTCTTAACTGACTTGCCTAGCTAAATAAAGGTAAAAAAAAAAAAATCCAATATTCTGCAAAAAACTATATGTTCTCAATCTAGTAGTCTATGCACTCACTACCTGGTTATATTTTAAGAAAACCATCACAAAAATGCCAAATAAGTATTGTGGATGTTAGATATTGATATTCATTCCTTGGACCATGTTGATCACATTCAGCTTCGTGTCAGAGAAGTGGTTTCAATAGCATACATTTCACAAAGGTGAATTCCATGTCTGCCATTGTCATGTTTCCTAGAAACAGCAGAAGTTTTCCAACTTTCTGTCAGTGCAGGGTTACCAGGTCAAGCTAAAATTTCTAGGCCAATGACCACTCAAAACCCATCTAAAAGGCCTGAAAACTAGACTCCCAAAAAATAATTTTCCATCAGTGGATGTAGATTTAACTTGGACTGCTAATAAGGCTCAAGGGGGTATGGTATATGGCCAATATACCACGGATAAAGGCTGTTCTTGTGGAGTGCCTGGATACAGCTGGTAGCTGTGGTATATTGGCTGTATACCACAAACTCATGTGATGCCTTATTGCTATTATATACCGGTTACCAACGTAATTAGAACAGTAAAAAGTCATGGTGGTATATGGTCTGATATACCATGGCTTTCAGGACTAGAACCAGGTTTATAATTGTAAATAAATCCTCTTTGCGCATTTGCATAACTATAGATACATCCGAAAGGAGAGTATGAGTGATAAAAGTTCGAGAGAGGATTTTGAAATCTCTGAGCAAGACACCTTAGGCTATTTTCTGGCAATTGTGCTGTTGTTATGTGCCAGATGTTAAGATAGGCATAGGTTCCAGACTAAAAACTGGGTTTATGATGAATTAGAATGTTCCATAGTTTGCTTGGATACACAGTACACAGATCATCTGTACAGAATGGCGCCGGAGAGGATGGTTGCCGTTTTATAGGCTCTTAACCTACTGTGCTATTTTTATTTTTTTGCATTGTTTGTAACTTATTTTGTTCATAATGTTGCTGCTACCATCTCTTTAATTATTTGTTACTTTAATTTCTTACTTTTTAAAGGTATTATTTTAAAGGTGTTGGTTAAGAGCTTGTAAGTAAGCATTTCACTGTAAGGTATTCGGCGCATGTGACAAATACAATTGATTGGATTTTAACTCTGGGTCTTCCTTTCCTGTGGCGGTCCTCATGAGAGCCAGGTTCATCATAGCACTTGATTGTTTTTGTGACTGCACTTGAAGAAACTTGAAATGTTCCATATTGACTGACCTTCATGTCTTAAAGTAATGATGGACTGTCATTTCTCTGTGCTTATTTGAGCTGTTCTTGCCATAATATGGACTTGGTATTTTACCAAATAGGGCTATCTTCTGTATACCCCTCTCTCTCCAGATGAAATATCGCGTCTTGTGACGGCCGGCCGCCCAACAACCTGCCCGCTTGACCCTATTCCCTCCTCTCTTCTCCAGACCATTTCCGGAGACCTTCTCCCTTACCTCACCTCGCTCATCAACTCATCCCTGACCGCTGGCTACGTCCCTTCTGTCTTCAAGAGAGCGAGAGTTGCACCCCTTCTGAAAAAACCTACACTCGATCCCTCCGATGTCAACAACTACAGACCAGTATCCCTTCTTTCTTTTCTCTCCAAAACTCTTGAACGTGCCGTCCTTGGCCAGCTCTCCCGCTATCTCTCTCAGAATGACCTTCTTGATCCAAATCAGTCAGGTTTCAAGACTAGTCATTCAACTGAGACTGCTCTTCTCTGTATCACGGAGGCCCTCCGCACTGCTAAAGCTAACTCTCTCTCCTCTGCTCTCATCCTTCTAGACCTATCGGCTGCCTTCGATACTGTGAACCATCAGATCCTCCTCTCCACCCTCTCCGAGTTGGGCATCTCCGGCGCGGCCCACGCTTGGATTGCGTCCTACCTGACAGGTCGCTCCTACCAGGTGGCGTGGCGAGAATCTGTCTCCTCACCACGCGCTCTCACCACTGGCGTCCCCCAGGGCTCTGTTCTAGGCCCTCTCCTATTCTCGCTATACACCAAGTCACTTGGCTCTGTCATAACCTCACATGGTCTCTCCTATCATTGCTATGCAGACGACACACAATTAATCTTCTCCTTTCCCCCTTCTGATGACCAGGTGGCGAATCGCATCTCTGCATGTCTGGCAGACATATCAGTGTGGATGACGGATCACCACCTCAAGCTGAACCTCGGCAAGACGGAGCTGCTCTTCCTCCCGGGGAAGGACTGCCCGTTCCATGATCTCGCCATCACGGTTGACAACTCCATTGTGTCCTCCTCCCAGAGCGCTAAGAACCTTGGCGTGATCCTGGACAACACCCTGTCGTTCTCAACTAACATCAAGGCGGTGGCCCGTTCTTGTAGGTTCATGCTCTACAACATCCGCAGAGTACGACCCTGCCTCACACAGGAAGCAGCGCAGGTCCTAATCCAGGCACTTGTCATCTCCCGTCTGGATTACTGCAACTCGCTGTTGGCTGGGCTCCCTGCCTGTGCCATTAAACCCCTACAACTCATCCAGAACGCCGCAGCCCGTCTGGTGTTCAACCTTCCCAAGTTCTCTCACGTCACCCCGCTCCTCCGCTCTCTCCACTGGCTTCCAGTTGAAGCTCGCATCCGCTACAAGACCATGGTGCTTGCCTACGGAGCTGTGAGGGGAACGGCACCTCAGTACCTCCAGGCTCTGATCAGGCCCTACACCCAAACAAGGGCACTGCGTTCATCCACCTCTGGCCTGCTCGCCTCCCTACCACTGAGGAAGTACAGTTCCCGCGCAGCCCAGTCAAAACTGTTCGCTGCTCTGGCCCCCCAATGGTGGAACAAACTCCCTCACGACGCCAGGACAGCGGAGTCAATCACCACCTTCCGGAGACACCTGAAACCCCACCTCTTTCAGGAATACCTAGGATAGGATAAAGTAATCCTTCTCACCCCCCCCCCCTTAAAAGATTTAGATGCACTATTGTAAAGTGGCTGTTCCACTGGATGTCTTAAGGTGAACGCACCAATTTGTAAGTCGCTCTGGATAAGAGTGTCTGCTAAATGACTTAAATGTAAATGTATACCACCCCTACCTTGTCACAACACAACTGATTGGCTCAAACGCATTAAGATGGAAAGAAATGTCACAAATTAACGTTTAACAAGTGTGCAAAGCTGTCATCAAGGCAAACGGTGGCTACTTTGAAGAATCTCAAATGTAAAATAGATTTTGATATATTTAACACTTTTTTGGTTACTAAATTATTTAATGTGTTATTTAATAGTTTTGATGTCTTCACTATTATTCTACAATGTACAAAATAGTAAAAATAAAGAAAAACCCTAGAATGAGTAGGTGTGTCTACACTTATGACTAGTACTGCATGTCTAACCCTACTGCAGGCAATGATTTTAATGTTAAAAAAAGAAATAAATACAACTTTCATAAGATTATGGCTCCAGTAGCATCGGCTTAACTCAGATTTCAGTCTTGTTTCAGGATCATCAAAATATTGCTGTTATTAAAGGGATTTATTATAATAAAAATCCATTTTACTTAGTTGTGAGGAACGTAAAGGAATTGAAGGGATAAATAATAGATAACCTGTTTGCACTGACTGCTCAGCCTTGGCACACACTAGCAGGAGAGCCTGTGGTCTGGTGTCTGTCTGTCCAGCCTGGTCTCATAGACTAGACATAACATAGTAAACGTAAATCATTCAAATGTGTGCGCTATGTTACATTTGGTATACTTAGACAAGACAGATGGTTACTTGTTTTGGGTGGCTGGGTGGGCCTATAACTTTAAGTCTAGCAACCCGAATGTTCCAGAGTTCAAATCTCATCACGGACACTTTTAGCATTTTAGCAAAGTAGTAACTTTTCAACTACTTAATACTTTGTAGCTACTTTGCAACTACTTAGCATGCTAGCTAACACTTCCCCTGACCCTAACCATTTTAGCTAACCCTTCCCCTAACCATAACCCCTATTACTAACCCCTAGCCTAGCTAATACTAGCCAGCTGGCCACCTAGCTAGAATTCGTAATATTTCAAACATTTGGCTAATACTTTCTAAATTATTATTGATTATTATACACTTTCTAAATTCGTAACATATAATATGAATACTAATTTGTAACATATACGAAATGGGTGATGGATATCCACAAATTAATCCATATCAAACTAAACATAACATATCATAATAAACAGAGTGTCTCGGATTTACATCCACAATAATACAACATGCACGGAGACCAGGTTGGGCCAACTATCTGCTTGTCTCTCCAACTTCGAGGGTCATGTCTAGATGAGATACAGCTTTTGTCAAATTGACCTCAAAAGTAAACCATTTTCCCCCATTTAGCCAACCATTTCCCTAACCTAATTATCCTAACCTGCAGCGTAGATTCTCCTGAACCTGCTACGAAAATATCAGGGCGCATGTTATCACCATTTTACATTTACATTTAAGTCATTTAGCAGACGCTCTTATCCAGAGCGACTTACAAATCACCAGCAGGTATAAAGAGGGCTACCGTCAGCTCTTCGTCTTGAGACTAGCTATTCTACAGTGTGTATGTGTCGGCTTCTTTTACTGCCGGGAGGATGTGTCGCAATGTTAATTTATTTCACTTGAAGCCACACTTCCTTTTTTACCTTCTCTGTATTTGCGCCTAAAGAGACAGTTGAACGAGACAGCCGCGAACATGTAGCCTAGGCGATGTGTTGATATTCTCAACATTTGTACTTGATAAACAGTTTAAGTAGATTGTCATCAGAAAAACTGAAGAAAACCTGGATGATGTAACGTTAAGCAGTGCTATTCTGATAATAAGATACACGAATCGAGACTGGTGAGCGCAGTGGGAGAAACCAGAATTGAAACCTGCGGTGCGCCAGTGAAGGTAGGCTTGAAATGAAGATTTGCTTGTCTCTACATTAGTTATTGAAATATATTACTGTAGGCCTACGTTGGTATCAGCATCTGCATGCGTTTGGATTTTCAGCCATGTTTTCTAAATATGTCCTTGTTTTTGCTTGAGCAGTGAAATAAAGTTGTATCAAATTTGACATGAGTAATTATGTGCACTGAAAGCTTTCTACAAATATTGGCAGTTGTTAAGCTATATAATATAATAACTTTATTTTTCTAAGGGAACTTCTAATGTGATTGTCATGTAGGCTATTTTTCAGCACAACATTAACATAATTGCAATTATTTTGTGAGTTTGTGACTTATGATGATTATCTACTTATGGATTGATTTGAGTGAGTGTGTGGTGTCAATTCTTTTAAAATTGCAGCTGTTCATTTCAATAATGTAATAATTTGCTATTCCAACCAGCTGTACTAGATTATAAATCAGGGGGTTAAATGTTCCTGCATGAAATGCCGTGTAGGCTACTGTAGTTTCACTGAAACTATCATTTGGATGGTCCTGGTTTGGAAGAATTGTGTCAATATAAACCTACTGATACAGTACTTACTTCACGATTTGGGTTCTCCCAGTTGATAATTATTGAAGTAGCCTATTCAATGAATAGGTGAGCTGTTGAGTGAATAGGTGAGCGGTCTGATGGAGAGCCCATCTTCTACGACCAGGCGTCAGGCCTGGGTCCAGACCAGTCGACAGTGGCTAACCCTGGAAGAACTAGATCCACAGGTACCAGGACCATACATCCACCCCTCTGCCCACCCATCTACCCTACAACGACCAGGATATACCCATCCTTCTGCCCCACATGGACCACCATACACCCATCCCTCTGATCAACACCAGTCTGCATCAGAGGATGACGTCTTCTCAGATGGTCAGTTCTCATTTTGGTAGCTTGATTAAGAATTTACATTTGAGTGACATTGATTTATTACTGTAAGATATCTGTGTGATAAAGAAAAGAACATGCAGGGGGTTAAAACTCTGCTTAGTCTGGTATATTTATATGTGGGCGGTTGGCCACTTCATGATGCATCACACATCTTTGCGACAAAGCACAGAAAAAAAGTGCGTAAGAAGTTTTAATTTTCTGAATGCTGAATGCTCACCCAGACTATTCTATGTCCACTGTTTCCACAGGATGCTCTGCAGGAAAGATTGAGAGCTGGCTTCTGGGCTGTGGGTGAGTGAGTGAGCATGCGGTGCAAGGTTTGACTTTGAAATTACATTTACAAGAAAGACTCTTAATAGGATGATGTGTGTCAGCCAGTGGCAAGTGGTAAGTTAAACAATAAAAATAAATTGTCTAGGTAAACCACCCACCGTTTGGGGAAATGTTACAGATGTGAATTCTGTTTAGAATATGGAAACAGGTCAATGGCATTGCCCAAAGTGGATTCTTGTTCCAAAACACCTTGGTTCTAGAACTAGTTTGGCTCTGTTTATACTAGAGGACATTCTATTTGAATGCTTTTGGTGTTTATAGTCCCAAGTTTGCATCATAGGAAATGGTACAAAAGTACTGTTTGTTCTATTGATTCTTCCAGTTATGTGTTGACCAGAAAATTGTAGTCATGTAAACACAGAAAAGCAATTGTTCCATCACTGGATGCAAACTTCACTATTGTGCAATTACACATGTGTTACTAATGATCATGGCTAACTTGGCTGATCAAGATGAGTCTGAAAATGTGGCTAAACTGGTGTGTGAACTTGGATGTTCAGGCTATTTTGTGGGTTTTATAGAATCTGATTTAAAATGTCAGATAAGAAATGTTGGGGCGTTCTTAAAACATCTGTGGTTAACGTGACTTGACAATCTGACTGCTAATCACTCAGCCTGAGAGCATCTCCTATGTAGGAAGTGAACCGACTTTTAAAAGCTGTAGCTTTACTGAACAGACTGGGAGGATAGCTAGCTAGAGATCATGCCTATAGGTTTGATCCAGAGCTGTATAGTATACTGTGGTCTGCGAAATTGACACCCTTGATAAAGATGAGCAAAAATTACTGTATAAAATAGATATCTAGGATGGCAGGTAGCCTAGCGGTGAGAGCATCGGGCCAGTAACGGAAAGGTCACGAGCCGACAAAGTGAACTTCTGTTTTAATTATCTGTAAAAGAAATGGGGCACTTAACCCTAATTGCTTCAGGTTCACCGTTGATTATGGCAGACCCTGGCTGTGACCCCACTCTCCAAGAGTATCTCAGGAAGAGTTGGGATATGTGTATTAATACACACATGTACTTGTGTGAAATAGGACAAATAAGAAGCACACACCAAATTATTATTTTATATAGTATGCTCAAAAAATGTTAGATATTATTTTATACTAATACAATTGCTCAGAGACAGATTTTGTTGAACAAGTAATACATTTTTTATTTTTTTTAATGTCACCGACCTTCTAGCCATCGCTGATCCCATTTTTTTTTTCATTGGTTTTGTCTTGTCTTCCATCACACCTGGTTCCAATCCCATCAATTACATGTTGTGTATTTAACCCTCATGTCCTTGTCAGTGATTGTTTATTGTAAGTGTATGTGTACGTCTGTACTGGTGTGCGTCGGGGTTATGTTACCCATTGATTTTAATTATTATGTTATCTTTCCTGTGGGGTTTTTTGTCAATAAACTGCGTCGTTGGACACACAGTTATTTCTCTCCTGCGTCTGACTTCTCTGCCGCCAGTTCACACCCTTACACATTCCTCCATACAGAATCCTAAAATGTTGTTTTGGTGTACGTAATATATTTTTACTAGGCTGGAGACAGGCTCAGAGAACTCTAGCAATAATCTGACTGTTGGTAAGTCTGACAATAAAGCCGCCGTGACTGCAATCTACCGACTGGTCGGCATAAAACACTGACTATAGTCTCTCCGCTTCTATTTTATCATTTATTCTCCTCTTCCAGAGTCTCTGCTGAAAGCGAACAGTTTTGAAGATGACCTGAGTCTGGGTGCCGAGGGTGAGGATAAAAGAGAACATAAACCCAATGACACGCATACCATATTAAATAATCAAAGCAGGAAATAGCTTTGTAGGAAAAGTAGGAGAGCATCATGAATGTTTTGGAAAAAGGTTATTTTCATCTTTGTTCCTGCCTCTGTGTGACCGCCTTCCTCTTTGTTTTTGCTATTCCTATTCAAACTAATTTTCCATTACTGAATATGTTTAAAGAACATAGGCCTTTTATCCAATATTATACCTGTTTGAATAGTGGACACTTTCAATTTTTAAATGTTCCATTTAAATTCAGAGTAGAAGTCTGTACATGTTGGTGACATACCCCGTCCTCATGTCTAAGGACTGCTTCTCCACTGATAGTACACCAGGAACATGTATTCATTGTAGTATCAACCCTTAATCCTTCGCCTCTTCCATGAGTGACTGACATCCTGGTGCATGTGATTTAGCTGCTGACTGACGGAAACTCTATAAGATTGGCCCAATATACAAAGCAATAATAATAGCATGTTTGCAAAGAGAGGAGCCAACACTCACTGGAGCCTCACAACACAAAGGGCCAAATGTCACAGAGATCTGGGAGGAAGATGCGCACACCCAAGCATAAATGCGCACTCTCGCACACATACACACACACACAGTGTTCTGTTTTGACTCAAACTTTTATGTTTTACAGCTACAGCATTAAATGTCAAAGGAGTCTCAGAACTGAGGTAAGATAAATGGAATATGAAGAATGTGTGATTTCATTACAGAAATTATGCACCAAATTCCTTCCTATTCAGAGGGAGGTTTAGATTTGTCAAGTTTGGTTGACATGACTTGAGCTTGACCTGCTTTTATCTTCCCACTGTGGTGCCTGGTGCCTGTGTAAGGGTGCTGCTTCCACCACCCAAACATCTTCACAGAGGTGGAGTCACCACCAGGTCAGTTAGAGCAACCCACATATGGCAAGCTATATTTATATTCTAGAGTTTATTTTGACTATCCCTCTTTATGCATTTTTCCAGCTACTAGTACATTAAATACGATTACATTAACATATGATATCTGTTGAATACAGGCATGCTTCAACCATTATTATATTGTTACTATAATAATTCTGGTTTGTTTTTTAAGTTGTTTCATTGCTTATTTTTCACCTGTCGCATGTTGATCTCATCTCTTTGTTCCTGCAGTACTCCCCGTCAGAGGCTGGCTCTGCCCTTACTCCACCTCGGTTACAGTATTGCCTCCAGTGGCTTCTCCAACAGCACCAGTAAGGCATCAAGGTGTGTTAGGACCAACCACTATCAACCTTATGTTACAGTCTTAACAGTCATATAGTATATACAGTCTGTCAGGACATCTCGATCTCCCTCTATCTCTCCATCCCCACCACTCACATACACACACACCCCAGTGTGTCTGAGGTGCTGCAACTGTGTGCAGAGGATGCAGAGGAGACTCTGTACGATTTGGGGTTCGGATGTGACGAGCCTGATGTTACAGACCGCATCCCCACCCGTTTCCTCAACTTCCCTTCCCAGCTTCACGGTATCAACTTCCGCCTCTTCCTCCAGTCCCAACTGTACCGCCTCCGACAGGAGGACCCAGGACTCTCTCTGGCCAGTAAGACACAAACGCATGCACGCAGACACACACACACACACACACACAAACTCACGCACGCACGCACCCACACACACCACCATTGTGTCGGAATCCCACACATTACTGTGGTAATGATCATCATTGTCATAAACACCCACCCACAACACAACCAGGTATGTACATGAGTCAACTTTCATTTGCATAATAACTTTAGTTATGCAGCACTTTTTATGCAGTTCAAATGGTTTAAAGAGCTTAATCTGTAAATAGACAGTGTCTATATGATTCGGTCTACATTTACATAGCGCTGTCAGTATAGTATGTTTCTCCACCAATCATCCTAACATACAACAAATACATTATACTCAGTTTTTGCTATGAACAAAAAACGTTAATGCATCTCTCATTGTCCTGTGTGTTAGGCAGCCAGAACATTCAAAACAAATGGTTGTTTTCTCTTTCAATTGTCCTGATGAACGCACCTCCCCCCTGCAGGTCGTTTCAGGCAGGTAGAGGTGTTAACAGCCATGGCCAATGCCTTCTACTCCCTCTACTCCCATGTGTCCCGTATGCCCCTTCAGAAGCTCTCCCCTCCCGAGTTCAGCATCTCCCCCACCGCCGACAAGCAGACTGGACGGCGCTTCATGGGAAGCGTTCGCAGCGAACCGAGGTCTCCAGTGGAGCGATTTAAGGACACGGTTTCTAAGATGTGCCTGTATACTAGTTCTGGTGGTTCCACCCAGCTAGGCTCGGACTCTGCCTGCCACGGTCCGGGATTTTCTTCCGGACCTGGGTCTGGGTTGTCCCCCAAGAAGAGAAGCAGCCTGCCTGACTTGGTGGGACTGGTCCTGGAGAATGCCAAGGCAGAGGCTGTATCCAGAGACATGGAGGAGGATAATCAGGATACAGGGGACAGTAATGGGATGAGTGCTGCTGTGGACACGAGTACTATGGTGAAGGATAGAGAGACAGAGACACAAGGACACAGTCAGTGACAAGGAGATGGAGCAGGGTTTGTTATCAGATGTACAGGATATGGACACAGGGCATAGTAGTTTGATTAGTTCTGTGGAGCCACATCTGGTCAAGGACAGAGCGACAGAGACACAGGAACATAGAGACACAGTCAGAGGCAAGGGGTTGGACCAGGGATCGTCATCAGATGGGGATGGGGCTGATTTAGAGAGAGAGAGAGAGACACCGATGGAACTCCAAATCTTCGAGCATCATCACTTTCAGAATCAGGTCAGCGAGAACCCAGTAGTAGAATGAAGCTAGACTTTTGCCTTACTACTCCAAGTTCTACTTGTGAGGTTGGAGAAACTCACAACACAATTCATCCCACAGACTGGGCAGCGGTGGTGGCACCGGTTGCCAAGGTTACCCATGACGTCATATGTTCTCAGGTCGTTGAGAGTGTGCACCAGGCACTCTACAGCAGTCAACTAGAACAGTGGAATAATAACACACAGATGGTGACCATTTTGTCTGTTGTGTCCTGTGAGAATGTCAGATCTGACCGGTCCTTCACCACATCAGACGCACTACACAAATCCAGGGAGGAGAAGGATTTAACTACCAATAACTCAGCCAAGAGTTTAGAGGTCGCCATAACTCCCATTCCAAAGGCTGATTCTGAGGGTGACTCTCGTTTGGGAGAAACTGGGACACTGGTGGAGTCAACGTTCGTGCCCATAAAGCTCCCTAGTGGAAAGAGGTCCCCTTGTCTAATCACTGTAACTGATGTGGCTTGTAGTTTTAGTTCTGCATACACACCGGAGATGGTTCTCACTCCCAGTGGTGGTACCACTGAGGTGCCTTCAGCAGCCCAGTATTATCCAGGTGTATGGGAGAACAAGTGGTGCCTGAGTCCTCTGAAACCGCCACCAATCCGGGTCCAAGGGGAGGCATCCCACAGTCTTCAACAGGCCAACTCCTTTGAGCTAGAGGAGGTAAATGACTGAATTTTTGGGATTTAACCTACCGTAATTGCTGGACTATTAAGCGCACCTGAATATAAACCGCACCCACTGAATTATTAAAAAATATGTATTTTGTACATAAATATGCCGCACATGTCTATAAGCCGCAGGTGCCTACCGGTACATTGAAACAAATGAACTTGGTCACTATCTTCCTCCTCCTGTGCACTGAAACCACTGAAGTCATCTCCTTCGGTGTCGGAGATGAATAGCGTCAGAATTGCTTAATCCGATGATGGATCGTTTTCATTGTCGCTCTCGTCACTTTCATCCGGAGGCAAATACAGGCAAATTCATGCTGCCCCTTCAACACGCAGCAGTCCAGCCTTTCGAAACCCGTTGATGATAGTGGATTTTTTGACAATGCTTCACGCTGTCAGGACCCACTGGCAGACTTGACCATAAGTTGCTCTTCGCATGCAGCCCGATTTAGTGAAGGATTTCTCCCCACTTGTCATCCAAGACTCTCACTGAACAAGGAGCGCCACCTTAAATGCACGATTTACACTGATGTCGAGTGGCTGCAAATACTTTGGGCCATCTGCTTTTCTCCCCTCTGAAAGCCTTTGTTGTCTTTTTGCACTGAGTCAGTTCCTCACGCTGCTGTTTCCAACGTCTTATGATCAACTCATTAAGGCCAAGCTCCCGTGCAGCAGCTCTCTTTCCTTTTCCAACAGCCAGATCGATCGCCTTCAACTTGAAAGCTGCATCATATGCATTTCTCTGTGTCTTTGCCATGATGAGGGTGACAAAATTACTACCGTAATCAGAATGATGGGAAGTTTGAGCGCGCTCGATTTTACGTCACATTATGTGATGGTGCTCAGTTTTTTGGCGGCATGAATCTTGTGAAAGCGGGAAAAATCCATAAATTAGCCGCGAGGTTCAAAGCGTGGGAATAAAGTAGCGGCTTTATAGTCCAGCAATTACGGTATATGGCACAATCTACTCCAGTCTGACTTCCTAGGGCTTATTGACACATCTAGGTGGCGTAGTCGACTACCTATCCACCCATGGCTGCCTGACATATACTTGGAGCCAGGAGTTTTCCTGACCACCTGTTTTCCAATTTTGTTTAACAACAGGTACATAGTGCAGGGGAGGAAGACTTTGGACAGCAAGAAACCATAAGGTCAACATCTTTGTCACTGTCTACTGTCAATCAAAACACAGGTGAGTTCATAGTCTTGATTGATACATCATGGTCATATTCAGCTGAACCGAGTGATATTAACAGTGTACATCTGCTTACTACCAAAGTAGTTGTTTAGTGAAAGGTGACTGACTACCACGATTCGGAGCAGCCAATGTGCTGAATGTGACGTCAGTTTAATTTCACAGGAACACACAACCGTTTCAATTTACAGTTTGAAAGTGAATGTGGTTGATACTGTTCCTCAAATGGGCAGTGCTGTTGTCACATTAGCTGTGAATGAGTTGCTGTGTGCATTTGTGCATGCATGTATGTGTGTGTGTGAAGAAAGGGGTGCGTTCACCACTTGTTCTCACACCTTCTCGTAATAAGAATTTCACACATTCTTGTTCTTTAAGATTGTCAGCTAACTGGAAATGTTGAGTAAAGTGTGGGTGAATTTCTGGCCAACCCTGCATGTTTTATTCTGGGAATTATTGTAATGCAGGCCTGACGTGTTAAATCCATGAATAGAATATAACTGTGTATCCATCTGTGTGTGTATGTTGTAGACCTGGTGGTGGTTCAAGGGTTAAGTGACATGAGTATGACTGTGTAACTAAATCTGCGTTCGACCTGACTGTGTGTTTATCTGCCTGTACAGTATGCAGGCCTGGGAGTTCGAGGGTTACGCGCCATGTAAGTGTGGTTGTGTTTCTCTCTGTGTAGACCTGACAGTGTCAGTGTATTTGTCTTTGTCTCTGTGTAGGTCTGGTGGTTCGAGGGGACAGCATGCAGTCAGACAGTAGTGGCTATGCTGATGAAGACGTCATCTCTTCAGTCTACTCCACTGACAGAGACAGAGCTGACAGACTGATAAGGGTTGAGTTCCTGCCTGACTCGATGCGCAGGCATTGCATTGCATCAACCAATGGTCGTGTGCCATGTCATCGACTGTGCAGTTGGGCATCAGATTGCTATATCATACGATGTGGTTAGGTGATATGTTAAATACCTATCAAGGCATCGTAGTCAGGCAGGAACTTGACCAAGGCCCTCTGGGAACTAGACTCAGGGAACTCTGTGAGTATTATTTGTATGAGTCACACAGAAACATGTTCATCCAACAGATACTGATTCTTTGATTATGAGGTATGAGGTCTGTTCATGTTAGTGTTAATGACATTATGAATCAGGTGGCATCAGTCGGTGCATTCTGAATGCTGCCACTCCTATGCAACACCAGTCCTTTGACTGAGTGCAGACAGAGTAATCTGATGGAAAGGATTGCCCTGGAGGTATAGTCCACACATACTGTTTAATTGTGAAGAGATTGTCCTATCTCCATGTATAGTGTTACTGTTGATGACAATCATTAATTCGATGTTGTCACACCCTGATCTGTTTCACCTGTCTTTGTGCTTGTCTTAACCACCCTCCAGGTGTCGCCCATCTTCCTCATTATCCCCAGTGTATTTATACCTGTGTTTTGTCTGTATCCAGTTTGTTTTGTTTTGTCAAGCCTACCAGCGTGGTTTCCCATCTGTCTCTAGCTCCTGTTTTCTAGCTTTCCCGGTTTTTGACCATTCTGCCTGCCTCGACCCAGCCTGTCGTTCTGTACCTTGTCACACCACCCTGGATTACTGACCTCTGCCAGCCCTGAGCCTGCCTTCCGTTCTGTACCTTTTGGACTTTGCTCTGGACTACTGACCTCTGCCTGCCCCTTGACCTGTCGTTTGCCTACCACTCTGTTATTGTAATAAACGTTTGTTACTTCGAAACTGTCTTCGTCTAGGTCTTCTCCTGAGCCTTGACAGATGTACTGTAGATAAGATACTACTGCTGTGCCTTTGTGAAAGTTGGTATTTATTTATTGGGTGTTAATAAAGATAATTTAAACACATTTAAGATTATCATTATATGAATGTTAAGTGACTTCAATTAACATCAACCTGCACTGAAATAGCACAAATATTTAATTAAAACAGGAGCAAATCAAACAGTTTATAGCCGCCATAGGGACATGATAATAGGCAACATTTCGGTTCCAATTATACTTTGTATTTGGGCAACACATTCCACAACATCACACACATTGGGCTATGTCAATTTCAGCTAAACTTCTCTCTGCTAATCATATCATAATCATCATCAGGAGATGTAGCCTTACTCTGTAGCAGCAATCCCTTATAGGTAGATAGCCTACTATGGCCAGTTTACTTTAGATACACTTACTACCAAAATTATCCTACTTTACCACCTATACAAAACATGGTTTGACAACAGTGGTAGGCTTGATTACCAACAACGACGAGACTGCCTACAGGGAGGAGGTGAGGGCCCTTGGAGTGTGGTGTCAGGAAAATAACCTCACACTCAACGTCAACAAAACTAAGGAGATGATTGTGGACTTCAGGAAACAACAGAGGGAACACCCCCCTATCCACATCGATGGAACAGTAGTGGAGAGGGTAGTAAGTTTTAAGTTCCTCGGCGTACACATCACAGACAAACTGAATTGGTCCACCCACACAGACAGCATCGTGAAGAAGGCGCAGCAGCGCCTCTTCAACCTCAGGAGGCTGAAGAAATTCGGCTTGTCACCAAAAGCACTCACAAACTTCTACAGATGCACAATCGAGAGCATCCTGTCGGGCTGTATCACCGCCTGGTACGGCAACTGCTCCACCCACAACCGCAAGGCTCTCCAGAGGGTAGTAAGGTCTGCACAACGCATCACCGGGGGCAAACTACCTGCCCTCCAGGACACCTACACCACCCGATGTCACAGGAAGGCCATAAAGATCATCAAGGACAAAAACCACCCGAGCCACTGCCTGTTCACCCCGCTATCATCCAGAAGGCGAGGTCAGTACAGGTGCATCAAAGCTGGGACCGAGAGACTGAAAAACAGCTTCTATCTCAAGGCCATCAGACTGTTAAACAGCCACCACTAACATTGAGTGATTGACATTGACTGCTGCCAACACACTGACTCAACTCCAGCCACTTTAATGATGGGAATTGATGTAAAATATATCACTAGCCACTTTAAACAATGCTACTTAATATAATTTTCACATACCCTACATTATTTATCTCATATGTGTACATATATACTGTACTCTATATCATCTACTGCATCTTTATGTAATACATGTATCACTAGCCACTTTAAACTATGCCACTTTGTTTACATACTCATCTCATATGTATATACTGTACTCGATACCATCTATTGCATCTTGCTTATGCCGCTCTGTACCATCACTCATTCATATATCTTTATGTACATATTCTTTATCCCTTTACACTTGTGTGTATAAGGTAATAGTTTTGGAATTGTTAGTTAGATTACTCGTTGGTTATTACTGCATTGTCGGAACTAGAAGCATAAGCATTTCGCTACACTCGCATTAACATCTGCTAACCATGTGTATGTGACAAATACAATTTGATTTGATTTGATTTGTATCTGAACTCTTGGGAGTAAACATGGGAGAATATTGAGTTCAGGTTAGCATGTAACGGAAGATGAAGAAAAGATTAGTCAGCAACAGGGTTGGGGTCAATTCAATTTAAATGGCAGTCAATTCAGGAAGTAATAATGTAGTTCCATCTCAATTTGATGCTCTATTTCAGACATTATGAACACACCCACAGTTGAGGTATGTAATGTTATCAATTCAAAATCATAGTAGTTGTGTTACCGAAGTGAATTAAGGACCATGGACATGGTTTTTTGAGAGTAGCCAGCTACTCAAACACATAAGACAACATTGCTTCAACAGCTATTAAAACTTGCGACGCCCTAAAATTACAAATTTTAATCACAGTAGCAATCTTGTCACACAATTTAAAACTGGGTTTTGTGAGGTCTGAAAATGAATAAATTCAATGGTAAAGTACCCAATGTTTAAAATGTATTTCCAATAATCATAAAATAACATTTTGCACATCAGATGTTAAACAATTCAAATGTAAAACGTAGACCTTAATAGTTATCAGAGTACTTTTCTAAAGGCCTTAATACATAGTTCCGTATAATCCAACTAATGACAAGGCATGTAAGACAGACCGGGTGAGTCTTGTAGATAAAAATACATAGGTCTCCAATTTAAGAATTCCTATTTAAAATTGTAATATTTTTTTCATTTATTTTTACTAGGCAAGTCAGTTAAGAACAAATTCTTATTTTCAATGACGGCCTAGGAACAGTGGGTTAACTGCCTGTTCAGGGGCAGAACGACAGATTTGTACCTTGTTAGCTCGGGGATTCGAACTTGCAACCTTTCGGTTACTAGTCCAACGCTCTAACCACGAGGCTACCCTGCCGCCAAATGTCCACTTTATAAGTGCACCAAATTATACTTTACTTGCACCAAGCACTCTTCTTCCAACAGTTATCCAGGGGAAGTGATAATGGGGGAGAAATGTTTTTGGTCGACGACAAAGTACTTAGTAATGAAAAGGCAACCAAGGTCTTTTTTCAATCAATGAGAACCATTTTAGGTGTGAAAAAGGGTTATTGAGGCTACAGTAAAATGTGTTTTTTTTCTTTTAAATTGTCTTCTGCCCTTTCCCTGCAGAGTCTTTCTCTAAGCATGTTACAGCTGAGCAGGTGGGTGACTGACCATCCAAATGAATGCTCAGATAGCAGATGTTTGAAGTTGGTGAGGGAGATAAAAGTCTCCAACTTCAGCGATTTTTGCAATTCGTTCCAGTCACAGGCAGCAGAGAACTGGAACGAAAGGCGGCCAAATGAGGTGTTGGCTTTAGGGATGATCAGTGAGATACACCTGCTGGAGCACGTGCTATGGATGGGTGTTGCCATCGTGACCAGTGAACTGAGAAAAGGCGGAGCTTTACCTAGCATGGACTTGTAGATGACCTGGAGCCAGTGGGTCTGGCGACGAATATGTAGCGAGGGCCAGCCGACTAGAGCATACAGGTCGCAGTGGTGGGTGGTAATAAGGTGCTTTAGTGACAAAACGGATGGCACTGTGATAAACTGCATCCAGTTTGCTGAGTAGAGTGTTGGAGGCAATTTTGTAGATGACATCGCCGAAGTCGAGGATCGGTAGGATAGTCAGTTTTACTAGGGTAAGTTTGGCGGCGTGAGTGAAGGAGGCTTTGTTGCGGAATAGAAAGCCAACTCTAGATTTGATTTTCGATTGGAGATTTACATTTACATTTAAGTCATTTAGCAGACGCTCTTATCCAGAGCGACTTACAAATTGGTGCGTTCACCTTAAGACATCCAGTGGAACAGCCACTTTACAATAGTGCATCTAAATATTTTAAGAGGGGGGTGAGAAGGATTACTTTATCCTATCCTAGGTATTCCTGAAAGAGGTGGGGTTTCAGGTGTCTCCGGAAGGTGGTGATTGACTCCGCTGTCCTGGCGTCGTGAGGGAGTTTGTTCCACCATTGGGGGGCCAGAGCAGCGAACAGTTTTGACTGGGCTGCGCGGGAACTGTACTTCCTCAGTGGTAGGGAGGCGAGCAGGCCAGAGGTGGATGAGCGCAGTGCCCTTGTTTGGGTGTAGGGCCTGATCAGAGCCTGGAGGTACTGAGGTGCCGTTCCCCTCACAGCTCCGTAGGCAAGCACCATGGTCTTGTAGCGGATGCGAGCTTCAACTGGAAGCCAGTGGAGAGAGCGGAGGAGCGGGGTGACGTGAGAGAACTTGGGAAGGTTGAACACCAGACGGGCTGCGGCGTTCTGGATGAGTTGTAGGGGTTTAATGGCACAGGCAGGGAGCCCAGCCAACAGCGAGTTGCAGTAATCCAGACGGGAGATGACAAGTGCCTGGATTAGGACCTGCGCTGCTTCCTGTGTGAGGCAGGGTCGTACTCTGCGGATGTTGTAGAGCATGAACCTACAAGAACGGGCCACCGCCTTGATGTTAGTTGAGAACGACAGGGTGTTGTCCAGGATCACGCCAAGGTTCTTAGCGCTCTGGGAGGAGGACACAATGGAGTTGTCAACCGTGATGGCGAGATGGAGATGTTTGATATGAGTCTGGAAGGAGAGTTTACAGCCTAGCCAGACACCTAGGTACTTATAGATGTCCACATATTCAAGGTCGGAACCATCCAGGGTGGTGATGCTGGTCAGGCGTGCGGGTGCAGGCAGCGAACGGTTGAAAAGCATACATTTGGTTTTACTAGCGTTTAAGAGCAGTTGGAGGCCACGGAAGGAGTGTTGTATGGCATTGAAGCTCGTTGTCATGTGACCAGTGTCAAGGTTGGCCATGGAGAGCGAGTTGGGTCTGGAAGACGGAGTCACTTCCCCCTGGCTATGATTTTAAGGTACTGCAGTGCATTGTGGGCTGCGCTGGCACGGGCAGCGTCCGGATTGGGTGTGAAGCCGTGACACACTGATTGGCTGAGTGGATAGCTCTAACACTGGCATAGATCGCTCAGACTACGCCACTCTTGAACAACAAGTTAAAATGAACAAACCTACGTTAGGTTCAATACAATAAAGACCATCTCTAGCCTGGTTGCCAGATCTGTTTATTAGTTACCAAATCCTCTATTGTTTGTTGCCAGCGTCAAGCCATACATGTAGGATACTAAATACTGAGGAGCAATGTTCCCTCTCAACAGTAGCCCAGGGACTGCTGCACAGAAATATCAGCCCACAGAGAGAAGCACGATATTGAACTTCTCTCAACTTTCTAGAGCAGTGGTCACTAAACTGGTTGATCTCCAAGGCATTCCTAGTCAATTTTTTTTTAAACACCCGATTCAGCTGCCCTGTGCGCGAACTGTTGCCATTTTGAAACATTTAATCTGTCTGAAGGTACAAACTCTGCCTTCTTGGAAGGCCCAGAGTAAACAGCAAAGATATGCTGTTTTATGAGTGAGTTCATGTTTAAGTTCTTACTCAGCACTGTCAAAACTTTGTATTTAACACTTTTATAAGCCCTAATATGCAACTACTTCCTATGTCCACTCACTCTATTTCCACTACAACAAGCCCTGCAGCAGTAATGAATGAGTAGAAAAGTGTATATATAGGCTTGCGTTGTTGTTATTATTAGCAGCCTGGGTTTTTTTTAATAGCGAGGAATATTTAACTTTCTCTGTTCATAGGAGTAACATGAACTTGTGCATGAGGCAGAAATAATGCGGTACGACTCAAGTTTCGCCATCATCTGGGAGACAGTGTCCCTTTTTGGTCAGTGTCAGTGGAAGAAAGGGAGAGCAGAGGGATGTTGAGAGGCGGACCTTCAGTCAGCTCTCTCATGCCACTGAGACTGATCATCTGATGCTGGCACCATCAGCCAGTAAAATAAATGTATGCTCACTCAGCTGTGCATCACAAGTAATACAACAACTAATCTATTATTGGTCTGATCATATACTGTACATGGCCACTGTTAACATTGTAATTTAAAGCAGGTACAGTCTCAGTGTTCGCGCAAAAAGGTGCAAAAAGGTGCACAGAATTTTCACAACATTCAAGTTTGCGCTCAGCAGACCTGAAATTTGCTCATTGCTGAAACAAAATTAGAAGGAATATTGCTGAGGAGTGAATTATAGAGATAACACAGTAGTGAGTGGTGATGGATAAATGAGGAACAACACCAGTGCCTAGTTTTCCTAATCAGGCCATGGTAAGGAAAACTCCTGACCCCAGTAAAATGGGGGATATTTACCTATGTCGAGATAGCTGACGTTGAAGCGCTGTTCCTCAGCGAGGTCATGGAGCAGAGAGCATAAGTTAGAGCTGGATATGCCCAGAGGGTGGCCGAAGCCACTCCTGTGTTGTTTTGGCTGTGTGCTTAGGGTCGTTATCCTGTTGGAAGATGAACCTTCACCCCAGTCTGAGGTCCTGATTGCTCAGGAGCAGGTTTTCATCAAGGAACTCTCTCTACTTTGCTGTGTTAATCTTTGCCTCTATCCTGACTAGTCTCCCAGTCCCTACCGCTGAAAAACATCCCCACAGCATAATGCTGCCACGACCATGCTTCACTGTAGGGATGGTTCAAGTTTCCGCAAGTTCAACCTTGGTTTCATCAGACCAGAGAATCTTGTTTCTCATGGTCTGAGAGTCTTTAGGTGCCTTTTGGAAAACTCCAAGGGGGATATCATGTGCCTTTTACTGAGGAGTGGTTTCTGTCTGGCCACTCTACCATAAAGGCCTGATTGATGAAGTGCTGCAGAGATGGTTGTCCTTCTGGAAGGTTCTCCCATCTCCACAGAAGAACTCAAGAGCTCTGTCACCTCCCTGACTAAGGCACTTCTCCCCCGATTGCTCAGTTTGTTCGGGAGGACAGCTTTAGGAATAGTCTTGGTGGTTTCAAACATGTTCCATTTAAGATTGGAGGCCACTGTTCTTGGGGACCTTCATTGCTGCAGAAATGTTTTGGTACCCTTCCCCAGATCTGTGCCTCAACACAGTCCTGTCTCGGCGCTCTATGAACAATTAATTTGATCTCATGGCTTGGTTTTTTCTCCGACGTGCACTGTCAACTGTGGGACCTTTTGTATAGACAGTTCTGTGCCTTTCCAAATTATATCCAATCAATTGAATTTACTACAGGTGGACTCCAATCAAGTTGTAGAAACATCTCAAGGAGGATCAATGGATGCAGGATGCACAAGAGCTCAATTTTGTTGTATAGCAAAGGGTCTGAATACTTATGTAAATAAGGTATTTATCATTTTCTACTTACTTACGAGCCCTAAACAACAACACAGGTAAAACAAAAAAAGTACAGATAAGAACATGAGATAAAAGTTAACAAGTAATTAAAGAGCAGCAGTGAAATAACAATAGCGAGACTACATACAGGGGGGTACCGATACAGAGTCAATGTGCTGGGTCACCGGTTATTTGAGGTAATAGGTACATGTATGTAGAGTTATTAAAGTGACTTTGCATAGACGACAACAGAGAGTAGCTGTGGTGTAAAGAGGGGGTGAGGGGCACTGCAAATAGTCTGGGTAGCCATATGACTAGATGTTCTGGAGTCTCCTTGCTTGGGGGTAGAAGCTGTTTAGAAGCCTCTTGGACCTAGACGTGGTGCTCCGGTACAGCTTGCCATGTGGTAGCAGAGAGAACAGTCTATGACTAGTGTGGCTGGAGTCTTTGACAATGTTTAGGGCCTTCCTTTGACACCGCCTGGTATAGAGGTCCTGGATGGCAGGAAGCTTCGCCCCAGTGATGTACTGGGCCGTTCGCACTACCCTCTGTAGTGCCTTGCGGTCGGAGGCCGAGCAGTTGCCATACCAGGCAGTGATGCAACCAGCTCTCGATGGTGCAGCTGCAGAACCTTTTGAGGATCTGAGGGCCCATGCCAAATCTTTTCAGTCTCCTGAATAGGTTTTTGTCGTGCCCTCTTCACGACTTTCTTGGTGTGCTTGGACCATGTTAGTTATAATTTTTATATATATATATTTTTTTTTTAATTATATTTTTATTGTATTTTGACTATTTTTATGATTTTTGTATAAATTATTATTATTATTATTTTTTTAAATAACCTAACTCCCTCTTTGAAGGACAAATATCAACAACAACAAAAATCTACATATACATACATCTTGTTGTGCTTGGACCATGTTAGTTTGTTGGTGATGTGGACACCAAGGAACTTGAAGCTCTCATCCTGCTCCACTGCAGCCCCGTCGATGAGAATGTGGGCATGCTCGGTCCTCTTTTTCCTGTAGTCCACAATCATCTCCTTTGTCTTGATCATGTTGAGGGACAGGTTGTTGTCCTGGCACCACACAGCCAGGTCTCCGACCTCCTCCCTATAGGCTATCTCGTCATATTCGGTGATCAGGCCTACCACTGTTTAATGTTGGTGTTGGAGTCGTGCCTGGCCGTGCAGTCATGATTGAACAGGGAGTACAGGAGGGGGCTGAATATCAATTCTGTTATAGTCTCAGACATTATTTTAACAGTTTTAGAAAATCCAAAGTGTTTTCTATCCAATGCTACCAATTATATGCACATCCTGGTTTCTGGGCCTGAGTAACAGGTAGTTTACTTTGGGCACGTCAGTCAGGCGTAAATTCAGGAAACTAGACCCTGGCCCAGAAAGGTTAAAACTTCTTCAGGATTGGTGGGTCCCCTGCGGGACGTTGAGTTAACGTAGGCTAATGCGATTAGCATGAGGTTTTAAGTAACAAGAACATTTCCTAGGACATAGACATATCTGATATTGACAGAAAGCTTAAATTCTTGTTCATCTAACTGCACTGTCAAATTTACAGTAGCTATTACAGTGAAATAATACCATGCTATTGTTTGAGGAAAGTGCAGTTTTGAACATGGAAAGTTATTAATAAACTAATTAGGTACATTTGGGCAGTCTTGGTACAAAATTTTGAACAGAAATACAATGTTTCATTTGATCAGTCTCACTGCTGTCATCTAGTGGCCAAAATCTAAATTTCAGCTGGGCTGGAATAATACATGATGGCCTTTCTCTTGCATTTCAAGGTTGATGGTACAAAAAATATAAAAGAACGGTTGGTTTTTCCTTTGTATTATCTTTTACCAGATCTATTGTGTTATATTCTCCTACATTCCTTTCACATTTCCACAAACTTCAAAGTGTTTCCTTTCAAATGGTAGCAATGTGCATATCCTTGCTTCCGGGCCTGAGTTATAGACAGTTAGATTTGGGTTTTAGGCGAAAAATTTTTTTTTTAAAGGGTCCAATCCTCTAGAGGTTTTTATGTAGTCATTTTTCCTAAAAGGTTAAGTTGTTTTATTTGTATTTCTCAGTTTCCAACAAAGATCAGGTGACAGGATAGATCAGCATGAGGGTGACTTGTTACAGGTCAATGAGGAAATCCGAGAAGTTACACAGTTTGAGAGTAGGATGAATATAGCAAGCACAACATTTTACTGTTTGGGTTGTTACAAACAAGTTCCTGGGAATTAATAAGTGCCTAAAAATAATGGCGAGTATTCTGTCCTGGAATTGCGTTCCCATGCAAAACTATACAGATAGCTAACAACTAAGTCTTCAATAAAACTCCCAAGGCGTGACTTGTCTTGAATGAATATATTGAAAACGTTTATGTTGTGAAACAAAATATAGAAAAGAATATACTTTAGTATTCAATTCACATCGACATACTGAAGCTGTACATTATACATTTCAAGTTAAAGTTGCATAAATACAAAGCACGTGCCAAGGTACCATGTATCTGGCATGTGTTACGGAGTCTAGTTGATAGGTATTCGACTAGCCGGACTGTTCCCCGGACTCCATGTGTAGGGATTTGTACAATGCTTGAACAAGGCTATTAAATTTGACATTGGTGTCTGCCTTTATTCCTTTATCCAACATATCATACTGAAACATGGTACGTTGGTACACACGTTTGTTATTTTTGTAGCTAAGTACAGTATAGGCGCAGTTATGTTCCATATGCGAACACACTCCGTTTCCTACTCACAACACAGATCAACTAGCTGGCTAGCTACCATCACTACCTACCTCGATGACTGAAGGCAAAGAAATCTAATATTCTATCGCTATGGCAGCGATATGGTTCTCACAGGGGACTGGAATACTAATTGGGACAACTTCAGGGATGAAATCAAGGACTATGTGCTGGCGACCGGTCTACATGAGAAACCCAACGAGGTACAAGCTGCAACTCTGAGAAGTTTAATGGGCAGCAAATGCAGGCATATCTACCGGCACAATCTCACCCTCACAGCACGACAGCAGTGTGATGCAAAGGCTATATTGGATGCATTGGAGAATTACTTCAAACCCGCCAGAAAAGTCATTTACGAGCGGTTCGTTTTTGGAAGCTGCAAACAGGAAGAGGGTGAGTCAGTACACAACTTTGTAACCCGTTTGAGAGAGAAATCCGCCACTTGTGAATACGGGGGGTTGAAAGATAAATTGATTCGTGACAAAATAGTACTGGGAATTGAATACTGCAACAGCGTGTTGCCAAACCATATAGCCAAGTATCATATGAGTAACAATTAGCTAACTCCTTTCATTAGTCTAATAATGTGCAACCACCTCTGTACAATAACAAAGCATATTACACTAGAAACAGTTACAAAACTACAGTATTGCATGTTTTACAATTCATTTACATGAGGCACGAGCAAAGTAATACAGCTGATGGCACACATGAAAGGCAAGGCAACCGACTAACATTGATGAGTAAGCAATTCTATCAATAACAAGATTATCATCACTAGCAATATGCTTGAATCGAATTTACAAACAAATATTTTTCGAGGCTGATGCGTGGCAAGAAATAACTGCAGCGTAGCGTTGTTTTTAGCTGCTTCTCTGCGTGTCTTTTCCTGTTTCCTTACAGTCTTTCTAAGTACCAGAAAGCTCCACTAGGGGGGGCGATAAACGCCATGGAACACAAAGAAAATCCATATTAACCACGGTAATAAAATTATCTGTTACCTTCTAACAGGATGGCAGCACAGCGAGGCTACTTGAAAATTGATTAACTAGATAGTGTAGTCAACATAGCACAGTGTAAGTGTCACGTTATAAATAATTCACTTAAGGTGTGAATTTAGAATAGGCTCCCCAGAAACTAGTTTGAGGATTTCTTTCTTTGAGCTGTCAGTCTGTTTCTATTGTTCTTGGTTTGTTTACTTACCTACATTTGAACAGCACTGTTGTGTTAAAGGAGTCACTGCCGCTGCTCCTGTGTTAATGGGAGTACTTTGTGCAACCACACAGTTGCACTGCTCAACCAGACAGCAAACTACTCTCAATTTGGGATGCAGTTTCCCCATCTATAGTTGCACTGAGAGTGAGCAGAGGTGGCACATGCCAAGAACAATGGTAAGGAAGTATGAATGGTTATTGAAGGCTAATATGAATGATATACACTACCGTTCAAAAGTTTGAAAGAAAAGCACATTTTTTGTCCATTAAAATAACATCAAATTGATCAGAAATACAGTGTAGCTGGAAACGGAAGATTTGTTATGGAATATCTAGGCAGAGTTGCAAAGAAAAATCCATACCTCAGACTGACCAATAAAAAGAAAAGATTAAGATGGGCAAAAGGACACAGACACTGGACAGAGGAACTCTGCCTAGTAGGCCAGCATCCCGGAGTTGCCTCTTCACTAATGACGTTGAGACTGGTGTTTTGCGGGTACTATTTAATGAAGCTGCCAGTTGAGGACTTTGTGAGGCGTCTGTTTCTCAGACTAGACACTCTAATGTACTTGTCCTCTTGCTCAGTTGTGCACAGGGGCCTCCCACTCCTCTTTCTATTCTGGTTAGGGGCAGTTTGTGCTGTTCTGTGAAGGGAGTAGTACACAGCGTTGAGCATTTTGAGCCTGTCATCAAACCCACAAATTCTGATGCTCCAGATACTCAACTAGTCTAAAGAAGGCCAGTTTTATTGCTTCTTTAATCAGTACAACAGTTTTCAGCTGTGCAAACATAATTGCAAAAGGGTTTTCTAATGATCAATTAGCCTTTTAAAATGATGAACTTGGATTAGCTAACATAATGTGCCATTGGAACACAGGAGTGATGGTTGCTGTACGCCTATATAGATATTCCATTAAAAAAGAGCCCTTTCCCGCTCCAATAGTAATTTACAACATTAACAATGTCTACACTGTATTTCTGATCAATTTGATGTTATTTTATTGGACAAAAAATGAACAATTTGCTTTTCTTTCAAAATTTCCTCCAAAAACAAGGGCATTTCTAAGTGACCCCAAACTTTTGAACGGTAGTGTATATGAGTGATGTGATGATCTAAGCGCCCGTTGTTATTCCTAGGGGTTGAAGCCAGGCCCTCCTAACAGGAGGGTGTTCCTGTCAGCAAGACCCAAAGAGAAGAGACTGGTTGAGGGAGTGAGGTAAAATATGGATAATTTCTCATAATCTGAGTTAATATTTGACAACTGCTTTAAAAATAAATGCATTTGATTATGTAGCCACTATGCCTTAATTACATGCCAAACTACATGCCAATCAAGAAACACTCCCCAGTGGTCCCTGAACTCCAGACACTTGTGTAGATCGAAAGGGGGTAGGTAAAAGTAAGATGGCAACAATTCCACCCAGCCAATCAATGGGCAAGGTGCAGTTATTACCATCTTGCTTATACCTATAGCCAATCCTTCTGAATCGACACAAGTGTCCAGGCAGTAGGAACTAGGGGTTTCCTGATATGGCCTATGACTGAAATTCCTTTTTTGTCTTTATCACAGGAGTACTTTCTATAGAGGTGTCACCAGGGGTGCTGCCTGTCCTCTAAGTGGCAGAGGTGTACAGGAACTTTGCCAATGCTACAGCCCCTTTGGTCACTACAATGGACATGTCCACTGAGGTCCCATTAGTGGATTCTGGCATTGGTGAAGTCCAGGCAGGGAGCATCCTGGCATACCAGCAGCCTGCTACAACAACTCGCAACATCACTTCGCGTGAAGTTGCCCCCCCTCCATCTCTGCCACTTGATGGTTACAGTCTTGGCCCATCTGTGTGCATATTTGTCCATAGTGTGCATGAACTCCTACACATGAGCTCACTGGCAATTACATTGGAAACAGCCCACAAGGTCGAGAGTGCTATGAGAGTGCATAGCTTATTGCTGGAGGGGCATCACCTTCACAAGCCACGCATAACCTCCTCCGGCTTCAAAGAGGTCTGCCATGTGAGGGGGCAGAGTTCTGCAGAACACCTGGCTGACAGAACTCATCAGTCTGCAGAGATGAAGAGAGGTCTGTAGATGGTGTTTGCCGTTGTGGAGGAATACTGTGTTCTCCAGAATGTCAACAGTTACCGCTGTGCATTTCTTATCTACCCAGATGCCCCTTGGCTTTGGGTATTTCCTGATGGACCCCACAGAGAGTCCATCATTTGGCCTTCTGGAGATAAAGTGCCCAAATGTCAAGAGCTACGTGGACTGCCCTTACCTAAAGACCCAGAATGGTACAACAGCACTGAAACACCAGCATGCATACAACTAGCAGATACAAGGTCAGATGCTGATCTCAGGGTTGGAGTGGTGTGACTTTGTGGTATATGCCCAGGAGGACATGCGGATACAGCACATCCACAGACTGCCAAGTTTGGGAAGCAATCAGAGAGAAAGCTGGTCATTTTTTTTATTACTCTCCTTGGTCAAATGTATCCAAATGTAAAATGTACACTTTTTTCCAGAGATGACTTGTTGAAATATCAATTATATATAACCATAGTCTTGTTTTTTCATTCTGATGAATATTAATTTTAAAATATATATTTTTCAACTTTTGTACATCTTCCCTTTATCTGTGATTATTTCTAACATATATTATTTCCTAATGTTATGAGGTATAAGGCATTATATTATGAAAGATAACCACTTTTTTGTGCTAACTGTTTTATCCCCCCGAATCCAACAAATGTATTATATTGATGTCAAATGTTTTGGGTTTGTTAGTGAAAACACTGGACAAAATAGTAGAGTGCCGGCCTGTAGACCTGCAACACTGAACATAAGCAGAAGCAGAGAAAAAAACAGGCCAATCCAGTTACCAGTCTAATCGTATTGAAATTGACATCATCACTAGTCCTTTGCCCAAGCTTTGACCAGCGGCCCATTCTGGTAGTTGATGAGGAGGCAGGCAACGGTGTAGAGCTGGTTGATCCCAGTGAAGGAGAGAGGTATGAGTGTCAAACAGCTTATGATCTTTCGTTCTGCTAATCAGCCGCTCCACATGGACCCTCAGCCGAGTGGTGGATTGCATCTCCCTGACTTCTGCTGCTGGCATCTGTGATCTCTTTAAGAGAAAAGTCGGTCTGTATACCTTGCAGGGCACACATTCGTCCACAAGGAAACCTTTGTCCACCATAATGGTTATCCCTGGATTCAGCGGAGACACGATGCCGGACGGCTTCAAGATCTCCTTAATACGGCGGCAGCATAAAGGGCTGAAACAAAGGTGATTGCATCATGTGGTGCCATGCCAATCATCAATTCGAAGGTGCAGTGGGACAGCGCAACTCTGTGCAGTCTATCACCACTTGTGTGTCTGGGTATTCCTTGAATTCCTCTGGCAAGTGAGTGCTTAACTGCTTCCTTGGACATTCAGATACTTTGATAATTGACATTACTTTAATTTACTGTTGTAATTCCTGATAGTGTGACCTCCTCATTCCTCTTTGCAGCTGCCCTTGCTCTGGTCACATGTACCATGTTGTGGGATGCCGGTTCGATGAGCTTCCAGAAGGCCATTAGGTGGGCATATGTGGCAAGCTTATGTCAGAAATGAGAAATGTTATGATGAATGATGAGAGAAGATGTATTTATAGCAATCCTAGGTACCATTCACTGCCTCCAGTATAGAAGACAAGATGTACAAGCATGTACACTTAGGCATGATGAGAAAATAAAATATTTTTATTACCTGAGAGCAAAGCTCTAGAAACAACGTGTAACTTCTAAGCCTGCAATAAAGATCAAGGCACTCCTTTTGTGCCAAAAAAAATAAAAATCCTTTATTTAGGTTGATTTTTACTTACTTTGTTGCAAACGTTTCTACTCAAGCCACAACATAGTTTTGCTCTCAGTCGATTTAGACCTTATTTTCAATGCGCATCCTTTTGATACCATATATTGTTATTTTTATTGAAGTAAAGCAGCACTCTTTATCCTCTCTTCTCTATATTATTATTATTACCGTTATTATGACCTACCTTGTGTAGATCCAACCGTATGTCGTGTTGGATGCAGCAAATCGCTCCAAACAGAATTGGTAATGGACAGACGTTTCCTCCACCTGTCTCCCCAATTGCTCTACCTCCTTACGAAAAAAGATTGCAGTCAGAGTGCAGTATAACTGCAGTTAGAGTCAAGTATAACTGCAGTATGCTGCTAATACTGCATCCAATTTACAGTTTTTTTAGGCAGTAATTTTGCAGTGTAATTGAAGTTCAACTGTAGTACACTGCAGATATTATTCATTTACTGCATCCAAACCAAATTGGTTGCTCTCTCCTTAGTCCTACACCGGATCTTTCCCTTACGAAAAAAGATAGCAGCCAGAGTGCAAATAAATAGAGTGCAAATAAACGTCCTCTCACTGTCAACTGCGTTCATTTTCAGCAAACTTAATAACGTGTAAATATTTGTATGAACATAACAAGTTCCACAGACATGTGACTAACAGAAATTGAATTAATTTGTCCCTGAACAAAATCAAAAGTAACAGTCAGTATCTGGTGTGGCCACCAGTTGCATTAAGTACTGCAGTGCATCTCCTCCTCATGGACTGTACCAGAGTTGCCAGTTCTTGCTGTGAGATGTTACCCCACTCTTCCACCAAGGCACCTGCAAGTTTCCAGACATTTCTGGTGGGAATGACCATGGTAGAACACTGACATTCCTGTCTTGAAGGAAATCACGCGCAGAACGAGCAACATGGCTGGTGGCATTGAAATGGTGGAGGGTCATGTCAGGATGAGCCTGCAGGAAGAGTATCACATGAGGGAGGAGGATGTCTTCCCTGTAACACACTGCGTTGAGATTGCCTACAATGACAACAAGCTCAGTCCGATGATGCTGTGACACACCCCCCAGACCATGACAGACCCTCCACCTCCAAATTGATCCCACTCCAGAGTACAGGCCTCGGTGTAACATTCGTTCCTTTAACAATAAACGTGAATCCAACCATCACCCCTGGTGAGACAAAACCACGGCTCGTCAGTGAAGAGCACTTTTTGCCAGTCCTGTCTGGTCCAGCAACGGTGGGTTTGTGCCCATAGGCAACGCTATTGGCGGTAATGTCTGGTGAGGACCTGACTTACGACAGGCCTACAAGCCCTCAGTCCAGCTTCTCTCAGCCTATTGCGGACAGTCTGAGCACTGATGGAGGGATTGTGCATTCCTGGTGTAAATCGGGCAGTTGTTGTTGCCATCCTGTACCTGTCCCGCAGGTGTGATACTCGGATGTACCAACCCTGTGCAGGTGTTGTTACACGTGGTCTGCCACTGCGATGATGATCAGCTGTCTTTCCTGTCTCCTTGTAGCGCTGTCTTAGGTGTCTCACAGTACAGACATTGCAATTTAATGCCCTGGCCACATCTGCTGTCCTCATGTGCCTAAGGCATTTTCACGCAGATGAGCAGGGACCCTGGGCATCTTTCTTTTGGTGTTTTTCAGAGTCAGTAGAAAGGCCTCTTTAGTGTCCTAATTTTCATAACTGTGACCTTAAATGCCTAATGTCTGTAAGCTGTTAGTGTCTTAACGACTGTTCAAAAGGTGCATGTTCATTAATTGTTCATGGTTCATTGAATAAGCATGGGAAACAGTGTTTAAACCCCTTACAATGAAGATCTGTGAAGTTATTTGGATTTTTACAAATTATCTTGGAAAGACAGGGTCCTGACAAAGGGATGTTTCTTTTTTGCTGAGTTTATAACTGCAGTATGCTGCAAATACAAAATAACACCGTTTTTTTACTGGAGTAATTTTATAGTGTAACTGCAGTAGAGTGCAATATAACTGTTATTCTGTCATTACTGCATCAAAAATACCAAAGTCGACTGCAGTTACTGCACTTTTACTGCCGTTTCAAAACAGTCCTATTTTTTTGTAAGGGTGGTGCTGTGACTGAGCAGTCATTCCACTGGAACAAGGTGGGGGAAGCTCCCTTCTTGATTACCCGACGTCCAGGTGGAGTTGAAGGCTCCATCATGTCATCACTTTGGGATGGCGGCTGCAGACCCTGGTATGGGAGATGTTGAATCTCTCACCTTCAATATTTCTGATGTTTCTCAAAATGCATACTACCAATCCCCCGAGTCGAAAAAGTATGTGAAAGTATGTGAAACGGAGGACAGTTCTCGAAAATGTACTCCGTTTGTACACATTTTGAGGCATGCATTGATGCAAGCTTTAACGCAAACTTATCAAAGGGTGTGTTCGTAATTTCACTCTGGTTATCTACTCTGATTTCAGAGCATTATCAGAATAACTGCTGAATTAACGAAACTACAACACCCTTGAATATGACCGGTGTCAGTAAACGTTGGCAAAAAAAACTGCAGCACAGTTAGTCACCAACGCTCTAGATAACATGAAAACAGCCTAACCAGCTCTGCTAGGGTGAGTAAAATGGTCAGAGTGAGGTGTTCTCTCATTTGTGTCTGGAAGTAGCTAGCAAGCGAGAAAACTTTAGCCAGTTAGCTTGGGTGCTTAAATGCCGGTGTGCACTCTGAACCCTCCGAGAGCGAAACGCTCTGAATTTTCGAATGGACAATCTGACAACACTCTGAATTTACAAACGCCCGAGCGCACTCTGATCACACTGTGGCAACCCGGAGCTAATTTACAAACATACCCTGTAAACACACCCTATGCACAGAAATATGACCACGAACATGCGCTGACCAACTGTTAAACAGCCACCATTGAGTGGCTGCTGCCAACACACTGTCATTGACACTGACCCAACTCCAGCCACTTTAATAATGGGAATTGATGGGAAATGATGTAAATATATCACTAGCCACTTTAAACAATGCTACCTTATATAATGTTACTTACCCTACATTATTCATCTCATATGCATACGTATATACTGTACTCTACATCATCGACTGCATCCTTATGTAATACATGTATCACTAGCCACTTTAACTATGCCACTTTGTTTACTTTGTCTACATACTCATCTCATATGTATATACTGTACTCGATACCATCTACTGTATGCTGCTCTGTACCATCACTCACTCATATATCCTTATGTACATATTCTTTATCCCCTTACACTGTGTATAAGACAGTAGTTTTAGAATTGTTAGTTAGATTACTTGTTGGTTATCACTGCATTGTCGGAACTAGAAGCACAAGCATTTCGCTACACTCGCATTAACATCTGCTAACCATGTATATGTGACAAATAAAATTTGATTTGATTTGATTTGATTTGATTTGCAAGTGTCTTCACAGAACTTTTTATCCTCTCCCTGTCCGAGTCTGTAATACCAACATGTTTAAAGCAGACCACCATAGTCCCTGTGCCCAAGAACACTAAGGTAACCTGCCTAAATGACTACCGACCCGTAGCACTCACGTCTGTAGCCATGAAGTGCTTTGAAAGGCTGATCATGGCTCACATTAACACAACACAGAAACCCTAGACCCACTACAATTTGCATAGATGATGCAATCTCTATTGCACTCCACACTGCCCTTTCCCAACTGTACAAAAGGAACAACTATGTGAGAATGCTATTCATTGACTACAGCTCAGCGTTCAACACCATGGTGCCCTCAAAGCTCATCAATAAGCTAAGGACCCTGGGACTAAACACCTCCCTCTGCAACTTGGTCCTGGACTTCCGGCGGGCCGCCCCCAAGTGGTAGGGGTAGGTAACAACACATCCGCTATGCTTATCAATCCCTATCCCAGTCTGATGTCCCCACATGCTTCAAGATGGCCACCATTGTTCTTGTTCCCAAGAAAGCTAAGGTAACTTAATTAAATTACTATCGCCCTGTAGCACTCACTTCTGTCAACACTCCTTCACTGCAGCCGACGTGAGGAAAACATTTAAACGTGTCAACCCTCGCAAGGGTGCAGGCCCAGACGGCATCCCCAGCCGCGCCCTCAGAGCATGCGCAGACCAGCTGGCTGATGTGTTTACGGACATATTCAATCAATCCCTATCCCAGTCTGTTGTTCTAAGGTAACTGAGCTAAACTGAGCTAGCACTCACTTCCGTCACCATGAAGTGCTTTGAGAGACTAGTCAAGGACCATATCACCTCCACCCTACCTGACACCCTAGACCCACTCCAATTTGCTTACCGCCCAAATAGGTCCACAGACGATGCAATCTCAACCACACTGCACACTGCCCTAACCCATCTGGACAAGAGGAATACCTATGTACCTCTCTCTTTCTCCCCTTACCCATCTGTCTATCGCCTCCTTTGAATTCCATGCTGTCACAGTTACCAGCCCTTTCAAGCTTAACATCCTTATCATTTATCGCCCTACATGTTCCCTCGGAGAGTTCATCAATGAGCTTGATGCCTTGATAAGCTCCTTTCCTGAGGACGGCTCACCTCTCACAGTTCTGGACGACTTTAACCTCCCCACGTCTACCTTTGACTCATTCCTCTCTGCCTCCTTCTTTCCACTCCTCTCCTCTTTTGACCTCACCCTCTCACCTTCCCCCCCCCTACTCACAAGGCAGGCAATACGCTCGACCTCATCTTTACTAGATGCTGTTCTTCCACTAACCTCACTGCAACTCCCCTCCAAGTCTCCGACCACTACCTTGTATCCTTTTCCCTCTCGCTCTCATCCAACACTTCCCACACTGCCCCTACTCTCGGATGGTATCGCGCCGTCCCAACCTTCGCTCTCTCTCCCCCGCTACTCTCTCCTCTTCCATCCTATCATCTCTTCCCTCTGCTCAAACCTTCTCCAAACTATCTCCTGATTCTGCCTCCTCAACCCTCCTCTCCTCCCTTTCTGCATCCTTTGACTCTCTATGTCCCCTATCCTCCAGGCCGGCTCGGTCCTCCCCTCCCGTTCCGTGGCTCGACGACTCATTGCGAGCTCACAGAACAGGGCTCCGGGCAGCCGAGCGGAAATGGAGGAAAACTCGCCTCCCTGCGGACCTGGCATCCTTTCTACATTTTCTACGACTCCCTCCTCTCTACATTTTCCTCTTCTGTCTCTGCTGCTAAAGCCACTTTCTACCACTCTAAATTCCAAGCATCTGCCTCTAACCCTAGGAAGCTCTTTGCCACCTTCTCCTCCCTCCTGAATCCTCCTCCCCCTCCCCCCTCCTCCCTCTCTGCAGATGACTTCGTCAACCATTTTGAAAAGAAGGTCGACGACATCCGATCCTCGTTTGCTAAGTCAAACGACACCGCTGGTTCTGCTCACACTGCCCTACCCTGTGCTCTGACCTCTTTCTCCCTCTCTCTCTCCAGATGAAATCTCGCGTCTTGTGACGGCCGGCCGCCCAACAACCTGCCCGCTTGACCCTACCCCTCCTCTCTTCTCCAGACCATTTCCGGAGACCTTCTCCCTTACCTCACCTCGCTCATCAACTCATCCCTGACCGCTGGCTACGTCCCTTCTGTCTTCAAGAGAGCGAGAGTTGCACCCCTTCTGAAAAAACCTACACTCGATCCCTCCGATGTCAACAACTACAGACCAGTATCCCTTCTTTCTTTTCTCTCCAAAACTCTTGAACGTGCCGTCCTTGGCCAGCTCTCCCGCTATCTCTCTCAGAATGACCTTCTTGATCCAAATCAGTCAGGTTTCAAGACTAGTCATTCAACTGAAACTGCTCTTCTCTGTATCACGGAGGCGCTCCGCACTGCTAAAGCTAACTCTCTCTCCTCTGCTCTCATCCTTCTAGACCTATCGGCTGCCTTCGATACTGTGAACCATCAGATCCTCCTCTCCACCCTCTCCGAGTTGGGCATCTCCGGCGCGGCCCACGCTTGGATTGCGTCCTACCTGACAGGTCGCTCCTACCAGGTGGCGTGGCGAGAATCTGTCTCCTCACCACGCGCTCTCACCACTGGCGTCCCCAGGGCTCTGTTCTAGGCCCTCTCCTATTCTCGCTATACACCAAGTCACTTGGCTCTGTCATAACCTCACATGGTCTCTCCGTGCAAATGATAGGAGAGACCATGAGAGAGAGGGGAGAAAGAGGTAGGACTGGGGGCCGCGCTGAGAGGGAGGAGGGGAGAGGGTCACGGGCAGCCGGTTAGGAAGGATGAGAGCAGAGGGAGAGAGAGTTAGCTTTAGGGTAGGCAGTTTCATCTGAGAGAAAAGAAAGAGGAGAAGAGGTCCTATCATTGCTATGCAGACGACACTCCTCCGCTCTCTCCACTGGCTTCCAGTTGAAGCTCGCATCCGCTACAAGACCATGGTGCTTGCCTACGGAGCTGTGAGGGGAACGGCACCTCAGTACCTCCAGGCTCTGATCAGGCCCTACACCCAAACAAGGGCACTGCGTTCATCCACCTCTGGCCTGCTCGCCTCCCTACCACTGAGGAAGTACAGTTCCCGCGCAGCCCAGTCAAAACTGTTCGCTGCTCTGGCCCCCCAATGGTGGAACAAACTCCCTCACGACGCCAGGACAGCGGAGTCAATCACCACCTTCCGGAGACACCTGAAACCCCACCTCTTTCAGGAATACCTAGGATAGGATAAAGTAATCCTTCTCACCCCCCTTACTAGATTTAGATGCACTATTGTAAAGTGGCTGTTCCACTGGATGTCTTAAGGTGAACGCACCAATTTGTAAGTCGCTCTGGATAAGAGTGTCTGCTAAATGACTTAAATGTAAATGTAAATGTATGTGAGAATGCTGTTCATCGACTACAGCTCGGCATTTAACACCATAGTGCCCTCCAAGCTCGTCATCAAGCTCGAGACCCTGGGTCTCGACCCGCCCTGTGCAACTGGGCACTGGACTTCCTGAAGAAATTGGGACAAATCAAACCGCCCCCAGGTGGTGAGGGTAGGCAACAACATTTCCACCCCGCTGATCCTCAACACTGGGGCCCCACAAGGGTGCGTTCTGAGCCCTCTCCTGTACTCCCTGTCCACCCACGACTGCGTGGCCACGCACGCCTCCAACTCAATGATCAAGTTTGCGGACGACACAACAGTGGTAGGCTTGATTACCAACAACGACGAGACGGCCTACAGGGAGGAGGTGAGGGCCTTCGGAGTGTGGTGTCAGGAAAATAACCTCACACTCAACGTCAACAAAACTAAGGAGATGATTGTGGACTTCAGGAAACAGCAGAGGGAACACCCCCCTATCCACATTGATGGAACAGTAGTGGAGAGGGTAGTAAGTTTTAAGTTCCTCGGCGTACACATCACAGACAAACTGAATTGGTCCACCCACACAGACAGCATCGTGAAGAAGGCGCAGCAGCACCTCTTCAACCTCAGGAGGCTGAAGAAATTCAGCTTGTCACCAAAAGCACTCACAAACTTCTACAGATGCACAATTGAGAGCATCCTGTCGGGCTGTATCACCGCCTGGTATGGCAACTGCTCCGCCCACAACCGTAAGGCTCTCCAGAGGGTAGTGAGGTCTGCACAACGCATCACCGGGGGCAAACTACCTGCCCTCCAGGACACCTACACCACCCGATGTCACAGGAAGGCCATAAAGATCATCAAGGACAACAACCACCCGAGCCACAGCCTGTTCACCCCGCTATCATCCAGAAGGAGAGGTCAGTACAGGTGCATCAAAGCTGGGACCGAGAGACTGAAAAACAGCTTCTATCTCAAGGCCATCAGACTGTTAAACAGCCACCACTAACATTGAGTGGCTGCTGCCAACACACTGACTCAACTCCAGCCACTTTAATAATGGGAATTGATGGGAAATGATGTAAAATATATCACTAGCCACTTTAAACAATGCTACGTAATATAATGTTTACATACCCTACATTATTCATCTCATATGTATATGTATATACTGTACTCTATATCATCTACTGCATCTTTATGTAATACATGTATCACTAGCCACTTTAACTATGCCACTTTGTTTACATACTCATCTCATATGTATATACTGCACTCAATACCATCTACTGTATCCTGCCTATGCCGCTGTGTACCATCACTCACTCATATATATTTATGTACATATTCTTATCCCCTTACACTTGTGTCTATAAGGTAGTAGTTTTGGAATTGTTAGCTAGATTACTTGTGGTTATTACTGCATTGTCGGAACTAGAAGCACAAGCATTTCGCAACACTCGCATTAACATCTGCTAACCATGTGTATGTGACAAATAAAATTTGATTTGATGAAGTTCTTATTGAGACTAGTCAAGGATCAAATCACCTCCACCCTTTCTGCCACCCTAGGCCCACTTCAATTTGCTTACCACCCTAATAGGTCTACAGACGATGCAATCGCCATCACACTGCACACTGTCCTATCCCATCTGGACAAGAGGAATACCTATGTAAGAATGATTTTCATTAACTACAGCTCAGCATTCAACACCATAGTACCAGTACCCTCCAAGCTCATTATTAAGCTAGAGTCCCAGGGTCTCAAACCCCCCCCCCCCGTGCAATTGGGTCCCGGATTTCCTGACGGGCCGGCCCCAGATGGTGAAGGTAGGAAACAACATCTCCACTTTGCTGATCCTCAACACTGGGGCCCTACAAGGGTGCATGCTTAGCCCCCTCCTGTACTCCCTGTTCACCCACGACTGCGTGGCCATGCACGCCTCCAACTCAATCATCAAGTTTGCAGACGACACAACAGTGGTAGGCTTGATCACCAACAATGACGAGACAGCCTACAGGGAGGAGGTGATGGCCCTCGGAGTGTGGTGTTAGGAAAATAACCTCTCACGCAATGTCAGCAAAACAAAAGAGAGGATTGTGGACTTCAGGAAACAGCAAAGGGAGCACCCCCCTATCCACAGCAACGGGACAGCAGTGGAGAAGTTGGAAAGTTTTAAGTTCCTCTGTGTTCATATCACCGACAAACTGAAATGGTCCATGCACACAGACAGTGGTGAAGAAGGCGCAACAGCGCCTCTTCAACCTCAGGAGGCTGAAAAAATGTGGCTTGTCACCGAAAAACCCTCACTAACTTTTACATGTGCACAATTGAGAGCATCCTGTATCACCGCCTGGTACGGCAACTGCACTGCCCACAACTGCAAGGCTCTCCAGAGGGTGGTGCGGTCTGCAGATCGCATCACCGCGGGAAAACTACCTGCCCTCCAGGACACCTACAACACTCGATGTCACAGGAAGGCAAAAAAAGATAATCAAGGACAACAACCACCCGAGCCACTGTCTGTTCACCCCGCTTCCATCCAGAAGGCGAGGTCAGTACAGGTGCATCAAAGCTGGGACATAGAAATTGAACAGCTTCTATCTCAAGACCATCAGATTGTTTAGACATCCACCACTAGCGCAAAGAGTAGGCTGCAATACCTACAGACTGATATCATTGGCCACTTTAATAAATGAGTGAGAGGAAACACTTGTCACTTTAATAATGCCACTTTAAGAATGTTTACATATCTCGTATTACTCATCTCATATGTATATAATGTATACTGTATCCTTCACTATATATTCTTTACTATCTATTGCATCTTAGCCGCTCTGTCACTGCTCATCCATATATTTTATACTTATATATTCTTATCCCATTCCTTTACTAGATTGTATTAGGTTTTGTTGTGGAATTTTGTTAGATATTAGGTTTTGTTGTGGAATTTTGTTAGATATTAGGTTTTGTTGTGGAATTGTTAGATATTACTTGTTAGATACTGCTGCACTGTCGGATCTAGTAGCACAAGCATTTTGCTACACTCGCAATAACATCTGCTAACCATGTGTATGTGACCAATAAAATTTGATTTGATTTAGATAAAGGGGGAGTAATCAGTGTAGTGATGAAGTCCAGGTGTGCCTAATGAAGCGCTTCCAGGACCGGTGGTTAGTAAATCGGTGACTGTTGAGCGTTGGAGTAGACGTGACAGGTGGTCCCCCCACGGCAGGCACACTCTGAGGGCTCCAATCCGGTGTTCCCAGTCCTGTTTTACTGAGTGAAAGACAGATTATGTCAGCAGATGGCGCTGTTGTGCTGAGGCACCAAAGGGCCAAGTACAATAACCCTCCACAATATCTCTCCAAAAGGATTAAACAAAATCACGATAAACCGCTATAGAACTAAGCAAAGGAGTATAATAATATTAAAGAAAAAATAAATGATAATAGGAAAATAGGGAAGAAATTCAAACAACTCAATGAGTCAAATCAACAAGGCTTGATACGGTAATTACACCAAGACAAATGAAGAGGCAAGGGATAGTGGCACAAATAACATTATCTGGTATCAATAAAGGCCCATATCTATTGATGAGAGTTCACATTTTCAATGGTCTTTGTAGTAAGATCTAGTGGGGGACAATAGTGAAAAAAATAGTTCAGATGCAGAGGACGCTGGTGGGGGGGGTGAGCTATAAGAGCCATTACAATGTGCCAGACCACCTTATGCTCCTCCCACCGGCCTCTTCTGTTCAGATGTGAGCTGGGAGTGTTCAGGCAGAAAAGTATCTATAATCGACTATGACTTGTCGAGTGCAATCGAAAGGAAATGGCTCTGGTTGTCAGTCCTTACTGGTACGGATGGAATGAGAGAGGTGGGCTAAATATTAGTGGCACTGACTGAATTCAAAATTGAGTTGGTTTCGGGGTGTGGTTTGATGTGGGTGTCTCTTGTGTGTATTTGCAGGTAGTAATAGTTAGACAAATTATTTTGCCAATTAGCTTCAGTCGGCTGTAGTACAACTGTGGCAAAGTTGTTTTGACTCTGGGGACTGTCAATAAATTACCCAATGTAAATGGGACAATCATTTCATGGTGCACATCTTTTAGCTGTGTCATTGAATGCTTTCAATTATTTGTATGAATGTCTGCGGAAAAGTATTTGATGGTCATGTTGTTGTAAGGATTCAACAGAGCCACATCCAGTCTGCTCCTGACAGAGGACGAGTGAACTGACTCAAACACTTGTTTGAGGTTTTTAATTCATAGAAATGTGGAGCTATTGACCTTTTAAAATATTGTGCCATGTACTGTACATTGTATAATGTACACATGATCCCTAACTAGCCCCACTGGGATATCGAGTCACGTGCAGCTGTGCTCTAAATTGATTACCAACGCTCTAGATAACACGAAAACAGCCTAACCAGCTCTGCTAGGGCGAGTAAAATGGTCAGAGTGAGGTGTTCTCTCATTTGTGTCTGGAAGTAGGTAGCAAGCTAGTAAACTTTAGCCAGTTAGCTTGGGTGCTTAAATGCTGTGTGGGGATGATTTAAATAAACCCAACCCACGGAAAACTGTTATGATACCCTTTATTCCCCATGACGTACGAGTTGTTCCTATCTCGCAAATCTCAGTTTTGGATGAGACTGAAATGATCCTATTTACACTTTGTAGTCACTAGAATAAATGTTTCCCACTCATATCGATGCCACACAAGCCATTTTCAAAATGAGAAGTTGATTTTTGTAACTGTCTGGGTGAAACCCATAGTAGGTTAATAAGGTTCTAGTCATATAATGCGATGAAAGAGGGCAGCTTCTAGTCAGATACAGTACCTTCAGAAATTATTCACACACCTTGACTTTCCCCACATTTTCTTGTGTTACAGCCTGAATTTAAAATATTAAACAGAGGCAAAATCGCAGAGCCTGGTTCAGTCAGCTGGGAGATTAATTCACCTTTCAGCAGGTTAATAACCCGAAAGGCCAAATCTTCACTGAAGTTGCTTAGAAAGACAGTGAATGTTCCTGAGTGGCCACGTAACAGTTTTGACTTAAAAGTACTTAAGAATCTATGGCAAAACCAAAAATGATCAACAACCAATTTGAAAGAGAACGAAAAATGTTGAAAAGGATAATCGGCAAATGTTGCACAATCCAGGTGAAGAAAGCTCTTAGAAACTTACCCAGAAAGACTCACAACTGTAATCACTGCCAAAGGTGCTTCTACAAAGTATTGACTCAGAGGTGTGAATAATTATGTAAATTAGATATTTATATATTTCATTTTCAATGCATTTGCAAAAAATTTCTAAGAACATGTTTTCACTTTGTCATTATGAGGTATTATGTGTAGATGCCTTAGATTATATCCATTTTGAATTCAGGCTGTAACACAAAATGTGGAATAAGTCAAAGGGTATGAACATTTTCTGAAGGCACCACCTTGACAATTAATATACAGGAAAATGGTACAAATGAAGTAAGCTAGTCCACACGTCCTCAATATTATTCCATTTTATTTAATGAAGTTTATATCATCATTCATGAGTGACAACAATACAGATACAGGCCCAGGACTTTGAGTTTCAGATTCAGATCAAGAGCTTAGGTACCAAGGCCCACATCAGGCCCAGTTTCATCAGGCCCACTATACTAATCTTATATATACAGTCATCATCTCTGCTGGTGCAATTTATGACAACCATAGAGCAGATTACAGAGATACATTGATAGCATTTCGTAAATGTATAAATCAACAGCTTGGTATGGGTCTCTTGGAAGATTAAACCATGATGTCACGCCCTGGCCTTAGTATTGTGTGTTTTCTTTATTTTGTTGGTTAGGCCAGGGTGTGACATGGGTGATTTATGTGTCTTGTTTTGTCTAGGGGTTTTGTAGTCTATGGGGTTGTGTTCAGTTGAGTGTTCTAGGTAAGTCTATGGTTGCCTGGAGTGGTTCTCAATCAGAGGCAGGTGTTTATCGTTTCCGATTTATCGTTTCTCCGATTGGGAACCATATTTAGGCAGCCATATTCTTTAGGTATTTTGTGGGTGATTGTTCCGGTCTCTGTGTTTTGCACCAGTTAGGACTGTTTCGGTTTCTCCACGTTTTCTTATTTAGTATAGTGTTCACGTTTTCATCTTTCATTAAAGATGTTTATAAATAAACACGCTGCATTTTGGTCCTCCTCTCCTCCCAGGAAGAAAACCGTTACAGATGATTAATATTGCATAGTTCATATGGGTCACATGGCACTGTTTGGCGAAAAGTACATTCTGTCCTGCACATCTGAAGATCTTCATTTTCAACTTGGGAAAGGAAATCTGTGGTTGTGTAAAGTTATGTAAACCCAGACATTACATTGGGCCGACCGCTGGGCTTGTCAATATTCTTTGATGGCCTGGGCCCAGTTTTTCTGAAGTTATCTGGATTTTGCCTATTGGACAGGATTAGAAAGATAATGAATAGAACGGACAAATCATTGACTTGAATGGGGACTTCCATTCTATTCATTGCATTTCTATGTATTGAGTCCTATTCGATAGCTGAAATCTGGATAGGTAACTTTTGAAAATCCGCGCCCAGATGATGTGTAAATCCCAAACATGTGATGTGCCATCCAACTCATCCTACGAACACAGAAAACAGTTTAGACAATATTTCTACTTGTCATTATTTCTACTTGTCAATATTTCCACTTGTCACATGTCATTCCAAGCCTAAAATAGTTTGATTCAACCTATCTTCCTTGCAAAATTATCTCATGGTCAACAGATCTGATCATGGACTGTTGGATAGCAGACAAACGGCGGCAATACACAATTCTGTTTATATTGTTTTGTAACCAATAGAATACAGTTGACTGATACACTTCTTCTCAAGAATTAGTTAAGCTTGAGTCACCTTAGAAGCTTAGACACAAGTGAATGTTCATGAAAACATGATACAGCAAGAATACTGGACAATTTATTGGTGCATCTGCATTAGCATTATTGTTAAGGGAATTTTTATCAATGATGACTAATTATGTATACATTTCAATCAGGACTGACTAATCCGAATACTATTATGTTACTGTACATGTATGAATTTTCTCTCTTGCTCCCAGTATTGAATATAATGTAGTCAAGAGTTTAGAACAATGACGGTCTGTTCCTTGGTACAAATGAATGAACTATCTCCAGATGGCAGGGACGGACTATCTCCAGACTGTCTAGAATGCTTATCTACACTGACTGACCTTGGCTCTAGGCGAGGAGGGAAGGCTTGAGATCTATAGAGCCTTTCTACCAGTGTCAAGAAGAGACGGAACATTTAGAAAACGCTGACGTCATTTTCAGTTTATAACCTGTGGTAAAATGTGTATGAACTCAGTACTCTCTTGATAAAGGCTGTTACTTGACTTTTAAGACCGGGGCTCTGTCCATTCTTATAAAATAAGGGTCTTACAAACCCTTATGCATTGACAGAGTGTTTAATTTTGATTGGGAATTAAAACAGAGGAATAAAATTCCTTCAACAATTATAAATTACAATACGTTCAGAATTGTATGTATTGATCAGACATTTATTTGATCATTTACAATAGGCTAGCATAGCCAAAATAATGATCAACAAGAACACTCATGAGAAATGAGACATTATTTGACATAATTAGATAATAATCAGAGCCATAAGCCTAATGAAGGCACAGTTTGCAGGACCTCATTGATTCTTACAATTTGAAATACTCATCTACCGTCCGAATGCTTGAAAAAAAGACTATACAAAGTAACAAAATGTGATGTCATATCACGTAAAAGTAAATGACTTAGGCTTAAGGAAATGCAACCAACTACAGAGATTGAGGAGGAGGGGAGTAGGAGTGAAGGGGGACTCTTTGTACCTTGCTTCAATCAAGCAGGCTTCAGTCACCCCCAAGATTGAAGCGGGAGACAAATCCAGATGTTTTTCAAGGGAATCGGTTGAAAGCTATCAGCCCTCAACACACTGTTAGGGTCTGTAGGGTTCTTGTAAAGAGCTGTGCATAGAACATTATTATCACAAATAGTCAAAAGATCAAGGAAACTGATTTGACTTGTTAGATTGTATAGAGAATTCCATGTGCTCAGAACAAGAGTTAAGAAAAGCATGGAGCTGTTCTGCATTACCCAACCATTGGACAAAACATAATCAATGTACTGTTTCCAAATAATAGCCACCTGTAGCTAACAAGAACAGAAACAAATCACTCGAATCACTGGAAATAAACCCCTTTCCAACTACCATGACTTATTTCAACATCATTAGCTTGCCAACTAAGTACAGTATATACTTAAATAACTCTGTGACACCCAGTAACTGTGCTATTGCTAACGCTAGCTTAGCATTTGCTAATGTAAGATTTACGTGCCCCCAACCGATTGTGTTTTTTTGTTCGTTTATCTGTGTTGTTTGTAACATATTGTTTTACTCTTTTTGTACATAAATGTTGCCGTTACCGTCTCTTATGACCGAAAATAAATTCTAGACATCAGGACTGTGATTACTCACCATGGACTAGCAGAAAGCTTTTTCTTCTTTCTCGACTCTGACGCGGAGGATATACGGCTCCCTCGGGAACAGTACCTGACCCCAGTGATTAGCTTGAAGAGGAGGCAGAGAAACAAGTCGCTTGCAGCTGAAACAGGTGTTCTGGCTGGCATGGAATCTTTGCTGCTGCTACCTTGGCCCTCATAAGTCTTTCACCTAGCCCATGTGCCAGACTCATGATAAAGTCTCTCTGCTCATGGTGTTGTTCATGCACTGCTTGAAGAACACGTGCGTTGATAGCAGCCAAGTCAAGCATGTTGTAGAATACAGCAACAGGCCAGCAGTGAGTTCCTCCTTTCACCTAGTACAGCTGTGCCATCTGATCCTGAAACATTATCTGACACTTGGTCATCTGCTGCCCGATATGGATCCTTTTCCAGATATGGAAAGCTATTCAGCATGAATCAGAATAATAATCATCAGAGATTTCATCATCCATATCCTCCCTGCCATCTCAGTCGTTTTCATTTAGATCTTGTAGCAAAGCTAACACAGCATGTGCATCCATTCGTCTTGGCCTTGCCAATGTAAATTATGCACCCTGTCACTGTTTAGGCTTGGAGTAGACTACTAAAACTGGATTTGGTGGACTGATATAGGGAACATACCATTTTGAGATTATAATTAGAATATATTAATAATCTATTCCCGTCCTGTTATTCATTCACTATGGGTGATTACATACTTATTATCAATGTTTGCTTCCCTCACTCGTCAACTCACCCATCCTCCCCCATCATACTATACTTCATTTATTTTATTTAATCTGTTGTCATATGTGCGTAGTAACCAAGGCTATGGCGGCGCCATGCCAATGAAATCAACTTGTTAATTTAGTAGACATCACAGGCCCTGCCCTACCACAGTCAACATACTGTACATATATTTTCCAGTAAGAATTGAATGGAATATAACAATAAAAATTATATTTTTCCCCAAATGGCTATTGCTGATTGTCTCCAGTAGCCTGCTCACATGAGGATTGCACGGAGCCATAGTTATTCTAGGGAAAAGTTATATTTTGAAACAGAGGCCATCCATGCAATTTGTAGAGTTGCATGGAAAAAATTGATTAATTAGATACCTTAGAATCTGCTTTTTCTGATAGGGTATAGCAATCAAAACGTCTGGCCTGCATGAATCTCGGTAGGATGATATGGAAGAAGTGCTATTTACTAAGCTCCTTCTAGCTTCTTTGTCAGTGAAAACACTGCCAATGCTGGTCATCAGTCTCTTCATTCTCTATTTGACTGATAATATTGTCACCCATCAGACTGTTGTAAATGTAATCTTATCATTAGGCCATTATTATTATTATACAGTGGGGCAAAAAAGTATTTAGTCAGCCACCAATTGTGCAAGTTCTCCCACTTAAAAAGAAGAGAGAGGCCTGTAATTTTCATCATAGGTACACTTCAACTATGACAGACAAAATGAGAAAAGAAATCCAGAAAATCACATTGTAGGATTTTTTATGAATTTATTTGCAAATTATGGTGGAAAATAAGTATTTGGTCACCTACAAACAAGCAACATTTCTGGCTCTCACAGAGACCTGTAACTTCTTCTTTAAGAGGCTCCTCTGTCCTCCACTCGTTACCTGTATTAATGGCACCTGTTTGAACTTTTATCAGTATAAAAGACACCTGTCCACAACCTTAAACAGTCATACTCCAAACTCCACAATGGCCAAGACCAAAGAGCTGTCAAAGGACACCAGAAACAAAATTGTAGACCTGCACCAGGCTGGGAAGACTGAATCTGCAATAGGTAAGCAGCTTGGTTTGAAGAAATTAACTGTGGGAGCAATTATTAGGAAATGGAAGACATACAAGACCACTGATAATCTCCCTCGATCTGGGGCTCCACACAAGATCTCACCCCGTGGGGTCAAAATGATCACAAGAACGGTGAACAAACATCCCAGAACCACACGGGGGGACCTAGTGAATGACCTGCAGAGAGCTGGGACCAAAGTAACAAAGCCTACCATCAGTAACACACTACACTGCCAGGGACTCAAATCCTGCAGTGCCAGACATGCCCCCCTGCTTAAGCCAGTACATGTCCAGGCCCGTCTGAAGTTTGCTAGAGAGCATTTGGATGATCCAGAAGAAGATTGGGAGAATGTCATATGGTCAGATGAAACCAAAATAGAACTTTTGGTAAAAACTCAACTCGTCTTGTTTGGAGGACAAAGAATGATGAGTTGCATCCAAATATCACCATACCTACTGTGAAGCATTTTTTAAATTTTTTTTATTTTATTTTTTTATTTCACCTTTATTTAACCAGGTAGGCTAGTTGAGAACAAGTTCTCATTTGCAACTGCGACCTGGCCAAGATAAAGCATAGCAGTGTGAACAGACAACACAGAGTTACACATGGAGTAAACAATTAACAAGTCAATAACACAGTAGAAAAAAAAATGGGCAGTCTATATACAATGTGTGCAAAAGGCATGAGGAGGTAGGCGAATAATACAATTTTGCAGATTAACACTGGGGTGATAAATGATCAGATGGTCATGTACAGGTAGAGATATTGGTGTGCAAAAGAGCAGAAAAGTAAATAAATAAATAAAAAAAACAGTATAAAAACAGTATGGGAATGAGGTAGGTGAAAATGGGTGGGCTATTTACCAATAGACTATGTACAGCTGCAGCGATCGGTTAGCTGATGTTTTGAAGTTGGTGAGGGAGATAAAAGTCTCCAACTTCAGCGATTTTTGCAGTTCGTTCCAGTCACAGGCAGCAGAGTACTGGAACAAAAGGCGGCCAAATGAGGTGTTGGCTTTAGGGATGATCAGTGAGATACACCTGCTGGAGCGTGTGCTACGGATGGGTGTTGCCATCGTGACCAGTGAACTGAGATAAGGCGGAGCTTTACCTAGCATGGACTTGTAGATGACCTGGAGCCAGTGGGTCTGGCGACGAATATGTAGCGAGGGCCAGCCGACTAGAGCATACAGGTCGCAGTGGTGGGTGGTAATAAGGTGCTTTGGTGACAAAACGGATGGCACTATGATAGACTGCATCCAGTTTGCTGAGTAGAGTGTTGGAAGCCATTTTGTAGATGACATCGCCGAAATCGAGGATCGGTAGGATAGTCAGTTTTACTAGGGTAAGCTTGGCGGCGTGAGTGAAGGAGGCTTTGTTTGCGGAATAGAAAGCCGACTCTTGATTTGATTTTCGATTGGAGATGTTTGATGTGAGTCTGGAAGGAGAGTTTGCAGTCTAGCCAGACACCTAGGTACTTATAGATGTCCACATATTCAAGGTCGGAACCATCCAGGGTGGTGATGCTAGTCGGGCATGCGGGTGCAGGCAGCGATCGGTTGAAAAGCATGCATTTGGTTTTACTCGCGTTTAAGAGCAGTTGGAGGCCACGGAAGGAGTGCTGTATGGCATTGAAGCTCGTTTGGAGGTTAGATAGCACAGTGTCCAATGACACGGGCCGAAAGTATATAGAATGGTGTCGTCTGCGTAGAGGTGGATCAGGGAATCGCCCGCAGCAAGAGCAACATAATTGATATATACAGAGAAAAGAGTCGGCCCGAGAATTGAACCCTGTGGCACCCCCATAGAGACTGCCAGAGGACCGGACAGCATGCCCTCCGATTTGACACACTGAACTCTGTCTGCAAAGTAATTGGTGAACCAGGCAAGGCAGTCATCCGAGAAACCGAGGCTATTGAGTCTGCCGATAAGAATATGGTGATTGACAGAGTCGAAAGCCTTGGCAAGGTCGATGAAGACGGCTGCACAGTACTGTCTTTTATCGATGGCGGTTATGATATCGTTTAGTACCTTGAGCGTGGCTGAGGTGCACCCGTGACCGGCTCGGAAACCAGATTGCACAGCGGAGAAGGTACGGTGGGATTCGAGATGGTCAGTGACCTGTTTGTTGACTTGGCTTTCGAAGACCTTAGATAGGCAGGGCAGGATGGATATAGGTCTATAGCAGTTTGGGTCCAGGGTGTCTCCCCCTTTGAAGAGGGGGATGACTGCGGCAGCTTTCCAATCCTTGGGGATCTCAGACGATATGAAAGAGAGGTTGAACAGGCTGGTAATAGGGGTTGCGACAATGGCGGCAGATAGTTTCAGAAATAGAGGGTCCAGATTGTCAAGCCCAGCTGATTTGTACGGGTCTAGGTTTTGCAGCTCTTTCAGAACATCTGCTATCTAGATTTGGGTAAAGGAGAACCTGGAGAGGCTTGGGCGAGGAGCTGCGGGGGCGGAGCTGTTGGCCGAGGTTGGAGTAGCCAGGCGGAAGGCATGGCCAGCCGTTGAGAAGTGCTTATTGAAGCTTTCGATAATCGTGGATTTATCGGTGGAGACCGTGTTACCTAGCCTCAGTGCAGAGGGCAGCTGGGAGGAGGTGCTCTTGTTCTCCATGGACTTCACAGTGTCCCAGAACTTTTTGGAGTTGGAGCTACAGGATGCAAACTTCTGCCTGAAGAAGCTGGCCTTAGCTTTCCTGACTGACTGCGTGTATTGGTTCCTGACTTCCCTGAACAGTTGCATATCATGGGGGCTATTCGATGCTATTGCAGTCCGCCACAGGATGTTTTTGTGCTGGTCGAGGGCAGTCAGGTCTGGAGTGAACCAAGGGCTGTATCTGTTCTTGGTTCTGCATTTTTTGAACGGAGCATGCTTATCTAAAATGGTGAGGAATTTACTTTTAAAGAATGACCAGGCATCCTCAACTGACGGGATGAGGTCAATGTCCTTCCAGGATACCCGGACCAGGTCGATTAGAAAGGCCTGCTCACAGAAGTGTTTTAGGGAGCGTTTGACAGTGATGAGGGGTGGTCGTTTGACTGCGGCTCCGTGGCGGATACAGGCAATGAGGCAGTGATCGCTGAGATCCTGGTTGAAGACAGCGGAGGTGTATTTGGAGGGCCAGTTGGTCAGGATGACGTCTATGAGGGTGCCCTTGTTTACAGAGTTAGGGTTGTACCTGGTGGGTTCCTTGATGATTTGAGTGAGATTGAGGGCATCTAGCTTACATTGTAGGACTGCCGGGGTGTTAAGCATATCCCAGTTTAGGTCACCTAACAGAACAAACTCTGAAGCTAGATGGTGGGCGATCAATTCACAAATGGTGTCCAGGGCACAGCTGGGAGCTGAGGGTGGCCGGTAGCAGGCGGCAACAGTGGGAGACTTATTTCTGGAGAGGGTAATTTTCAAAATTAGTAGTTCGAACTGTTTGGGTATGGACCTGGAAAGTATGACATTACTTTGCAGGCTATCTCTGCAGTAGACTGCAACTCCGCCCCCTTTGGTAGTTCTATCTTGACGGAAGATGTTATAGTTGGGTATGGAAATCTCTGAATTTTTGGTGGCCTTCCTGAGCCAGGATTCAGACACGGCAAGGACATCAGGGTTAGCAGAGTGTGCTAAAGCAGTGAGTAAAACAAACTTAGGGAGGAGGCTTCTGATGTTGACATGCATAAAACCAAGGCTTTTTCGATCACAGAAGTCAACAAATGAGGGTACCTGGGGACATGCAGGGCCTGGGTTTACCTCCACATCACCCGCGGAACAGAGAAGGAGTAGTATGAGGGTGCGGCTAAAGGCTATCAAAACTGGTCGCCTAGAGCGTTGGGGGCAGAGGATAAGAGGAGCAGGTTTCTGGGCATGGTAGAATATATTCAGGGCTAGCTAAAAACAGTAGGCGAGGCTAATCCGCTAGCACAACAAACAGCAGGTAAAATGGCGTTGACTAGGCAACGGGGCCGACAGGTAAGACAAACAAGCAGAAAGGAGTACCATGATTAATGGACAGTCCAGCGTGCGTCAGCTATGTAGCCAAGAGATCAGTGTCCAGGGGGCAGCGGTGGATGGGCAGGGGGGCTGGGCTGGCGAGTGTTATCCAGTTTTTTTTTTAAAAACTAACAATGACTAACTAGCTTGTAGCTAGTTAGCTGGTTAGCGTCTGGAGGTTCTTGAGTGTGTCATAAAAATAAAAATAAGAGTAAAAGTAATAGCGATTCCGTATCACATTGGGTGAGGCAGGTTTCCGGAAGGTATAAACAAATTAAAAATCAAAAAGAGATAGAAAGTAAATGGGGTCAGAGAGTGATTGGGACGCGGTGGTTCAGACGGTTAGCAGGCCTGTGCTAACAAGCTAACAGTTCGTAGGCCCGAGCTAGACAAGGTAGCAGTTAGCGGACCGGAGCTTGACAAGCTAGCCGTTAGCAGGCCGAATTAGCAAGCAGGGAGATAGCGAGGGCTAGAGAGTTAACCTTTGGGGGACGTCGCGATGGGGTGAGTCTGTTTATTCCTCTTCATGCGGTGAGCTGGAGATACAGCGATTCAGAAAGCTCGCGGGCCTTGGCCAGCAGATGGATCTTTGGCGATGTCGCAGCGGAAAAGCCTGTTGAAACCCCCTCGGACGATTATGTCGGCGGACCAGTCGTGATGGATCGGCGGGGCTCCGTGTCGGCAGTAGAGGGTCAGTAGAGGGTCCAGGCCAATTGGCAAATTAGGTATTTTTGGACCTCTTCGGCTAGTCGGGAGATGGGCTTAGCTCGAGGCTAGCTCCAGGCTAACTGGTGCTTGCTCTGGGACAGAGACGTTAGCCAGGAGTAGCCACTCGGATTGCAGCTAGCTATTTACGATGATCCGGTATAAAGGTTCAGAGCTTGCGGTAGGAATCCGGAGATGTGGTAGAGAAAAAGCAGTCTGATATGCTTTGGGTAGATGTCGCGCTGGTGTCCTAGTTAGCGTTGAAGACCGCTAGCAGTGGCTAGCTAGTAGCTAGTTAGCGGCTAGCTTCTGATGAGGGTTCCGATTCTAAAGTATAGAAAAAGCAGATCCGTACCACATTGGGTGATGCGGGTTGCAGGAGAGTATATTCAGCCTGTAGTTGGAAAGTGAGATTAAAATATGTACGAAATATATACAGAAAAAAAAAACGAGGAAAAACTATATTTACACTATACAGGACGGGACAAGACAAAACACACGTCCGACTGCTACGCCATCTTGGAGAAAGCATGGGGGTGGAAACATCATGCTTTGGGGCTGTTTTTCTGCAAAGGGACCAGGACGACTGATCCGTGTAAAGGAAAGAATGAATGGGGCCCTGTATCTCCATTTGCTATTTAAGTGGATCGATAATATTTTATATTTTTTTATGCCTGTTTTTCAAGACAGGTGCATGATAATGATCCATTCTAAATCAAAACAAATTTCACACATATATTATTTAGTGAATATGTAAAGACAAGATTAAATAAAGAATAGTGTGATGGGTGACAATATTGTGAAGGATTTCCAGCTTAACGCAAACAGCGCATGCTTTCTTTGTTACATTTACATTACATTTAAGTCATTTAGCAGACGCTCTTATCCAGAGCGACTTACAAATTGGTGCTTTCACCTTATGACATCCAGTGGAACAGCCACTTTACAATAGTGCATCTAGGTCTTTTAAGGGGGGGGAGGGGGAGAAGGATTACTTTATCCTATCCTAGGTATTCCTTAAAGAGGTGGGGTTTCAGGTGTCTCCGGAAGGTGGTGATTGACTCCGCTGTCCTGGCGTCGTGAGGGAGTTTGTTCCACCATTGGGGGGCCAGAGCAGCGAACAGTTTTGACTGGGCTGAGCGGGAACTGTACTTCCTCAGTGGTAGGGAGGCGAGCAGGCCAGAGGTGGATGAACGCAGTGCCCTTGTTTGGGTGTAGGGCCTGATCAGAGCCTGGAGGTAGTGAGGTGCCGTTCCCCTCACAGCTCCGTAGGCAAGCACCATGGTCTTGTAGCGGATGCGAGCTTCAACTGGAAGCCAGTGGAGAGAGCGGAGGAGCGGGGTGACGTGAGAGAACTTGGGAAGGTTGAACACCAGACGGGCTGCGGCGTTCTGGATGAGTTGTAGGGGTTTAATGGCACAGGCAGGGAGCCCAGCCAACAGCGAGTTGCAGTAATCCAGACGGGAGATGACAAGTGCCTGGATTAGGACCTGCGCCGCTTCCTGTGTGAGGCAGGGTCGTACTCTGCGGATGTTGTAGAGCATGAACCTACAGGAACGGGCCATCGCCTTGATGTTATTTGAGAACGACAGGGTGTTGTCCAGGATCACGCCAAGGTTCTTAGCGCTCTGGGACGAGGACACAATGGAGTTGTCAACCGTGATGGCGAGATCATGGAACGGGCAGTCCTTCCCGGGAGGAAGAGCAGCTCCGTCTTGCCGAGGTTCAGCTTGAGGTGATGATCCGTCATCCACACTGATATGTCTGCCAGACATGCAGAGATGCGATTCGCCACCTGGTCGTCAGAAGGGGGAAAGGAGAAGATTAATTGTGTGTCGTCTGCATAGCAATGATAGGAGAGACCATGTGAGGTTATGACAGAGCCAAGTGACTTGGTGTATAGCGAGAATAGGAGAGGGCCTAGAACAGAGCCCTGGGGACACCAGTGGTGAGAGCACGTGGTGAGGAGACGGATTCTCGCCACGCCACCTGGTAGGAGCGACCTGTCAGGTAGGACGCAATCCAAGCGTGGGCCGCGCCGGAGATGCCCAACTCGGAGAGGGTGGAGAGGAGGATCTGATGGTTCACAGTATCGAAGGCAGCCGATAGGTCTAGAAGGATGAGAGCAGAGGAGAGAGAGTTAGCTTTAGCAGTGCGGAGCGCCTCCGTGATACAGAGAAGAGCAGTCTCAGTTGAATGACTAGTCTTGAAACCTGACTGATTTGGATCAAGAAGGTCATTCTGAGAGAGATAGCGGGAGAGCTGGCCAAGGACGGCACGTTCAAGAGTTTTGGAGAGAAAAGAAAGAAGGGATACTGGTCTGTAGTTGTTGACATCGGAGGGATCGAGTGTAGGTTTTTTGTGACTTAGTCGCTCACCTCACCTCACATAGCCTAGCCCATAGGCCTGTATGTCTGAATAAGGTTTGTATCACAACTAAAGTGCCCAAATAACTTCGGAAAATTAAGCACATTAATCCACTTTACAACGGGTGTAGATCCTAACTGACATACATATGCAGCGTGAGAGTTTCAAGTTTGGGGAAGATCATTTTCACCATAAAAACACACCTTTATAATAAAAGCATTACATGCATAATCTTATTTTTGGTCACTTTTGAGAATGGTGTTTTCCTGCTAATGGAACATTCGTGCTTATGGCCTACTGCCGTGTGCGCTTATAATGTGAAGTAATAGTTCATCAACATTAGCATTATCAACATTCAACGTTCTCATCTGTTGCATTGCTTAAAACAGGTTTTTTTGATAATCGTTGTTGTTTTCATTTGGGATCTATAGCATCTCACAATTGTGTCAGACTATGTTTGGAATATTTATTTCTCGCACAGAATAAAATAGGTAAACTGTTGTACTTATGGGGGGCAGTAGATTGACATATGACATAGCCTTTGCTGTTCGTTAGGCTGACGAAAAGTAAACGTGGACAGTTCTTCCAATATCTTCAATATTCACCTCAGAATTGGATAAGGACACGCCCAGTTGCATCCCCGATGTGTCTTTATTCACTTGTAGCCTGTGAGAAAGACCTGATCACGTGACTGAGCGCCATGTGAGTGAGAGGTACTTCGGCACGTAGCAGGAGAAGGGAATTATAATTGTTATATTCAGCCCAAAGGCGTAATGGCCACTGGCTGCAAAAGGCATGGATTATTTTTAGGGGCATTATGGCCACACAAAGAGGATGTAGCCGGGAAAATCCAGGCATTATCAAGTGCTTGTCAAATTGGGAATGAGAGACTGATGAACTGTGTACAGCCTGTGAAAAAAACAAAGCAGAGCTCATGCATCATGGAGCCTTAGAATGTATTGAAAATCAAAACATATAGCCCAACATTTGTATCATAACTAAAGTTTCATAAATAACTCTAAATTAAGCATATAGGAGTACCTGTTTCTTTGTTAACCGCTCAACAGACAACGCTGCATGTGCGCACTCCCTCAAATTGTTTGGAGAAAATATCCTTCCTATTTTATTCAGCTATGTTCAATTGTATTATTTTTACTATAAAATAATGCCATGGAATTCTAGGCAAATGTTGTCTGTTAAATTAACTAGTGTAGCCCACAGCCATATGGCATAGCCAGATCAGGGCCTAACAAAAGGACAATGCAGAGTATGCTTTTCTGTTCTTCTGAAATAGACAACATTTTCTTCATATGATGTTTTAAATAAAATAAATAAAAATAAATAATGGATTTATTGTGACTGTGTAGGCTATATTAAATGGATTTATTAGACTTTTTAAAATGTAGATGTTCTAAAGGTCAGTGGCTTGTAGGCTGTGTGGGAGACAGGAGATGCTAAATGTGTTTATGTTAATTAACGGTCAATTACTGTGAGACCGTCAGTTATTTGCTTGACAATCACCTGCTGACAAAATGTCATGACCACTACAGACCTAGGCACAATGTATGAATTAATGATTAGATCAGAATCGCAGTTATAATCATTGGACAGTACGGAGAATTAAGTAAAACCACAAATTCAAATCCCTATCTCCATCTGTGGCTAATTTAGGAAAGGGACAATGGTAAAAAAAAACTGGCTTCCCTTGACACTGTCACGTTCTGACCATAGTTCTGTTATTTTATTCATTGCTTTAGTATGATCAGGGCGTGAGTTGGGGTGGGCAGTCTGTTTGTTTTTCTATGTTGGTTTTTGTGTTCGGTCTAGTATGGTTCTCAATCAGAGGCAGGTGTCGTTAGTTGTCTCTGATAGAGAATCATACTTAGGTAGCCTGGGTTTCACTTTTGGTTTGTGGGTGTTTGTTTCCGTGTGAGTGTTTGGGCCACACGGTACTGTTTCGGGTTTTGTAAATCCAGCATTAATAATAATCGTTTTCTTTTCACCCAATTGAATGGGATGTCCTCATTGTCTCATGCTCAGGGCAGCATCACAGCCATAGGCTAGGCTGCGTGGTCGGGCGTGGATAGCGTTAATATTTTGCTGACATGACTGTCAGTGACTGACATAACAAGAGAAAAACTGCTTATGCACAACCAAATTTTGCACTTGGACCTTGTGTATTCTACTATTCTAACTTCTCATTTATGCCTGGAGCCAGCCCGTTCTTGCAAAAGAAAGCCACAAGAAAGCGAAGCATTTCAACACATTTCACCGGAACTGCTCCTTTAACTAAGATCTCCCCTGGCTCTACATTGTTGTTTTATTCTCTAATGACCCAGATGGAGAAACCTCTAGGAATATCTTATTAAGGGACAGCACACCTACCAAAACCCAACACTACCCAGAACTACTCCAAGGATAACATCAAAATACTCGCCACATCACTATTGCAAAAAAAAAAACATACGTGACAAGAAAGACGTTTTCAAAGTTTCATATTAAAGCAATTTTTTGGGAAGGAATGGACTGTGAATATGTTTGTGCTTATGTGTCTGGAGTGTGTGTATAATTCTGCTTGCATAAGATGTTTGTGTAAATGCATTTTGTGTGTATGTGTGCATGTGTGAGAGTGTGTTTGCAAAGTGAAGGAGTATGTATGATCAGTGTGGTGATGGTGGTCGTCGGAAGGAGGGGGTCCGACATTGATAGACAGACACCAGGCTGGGTTTGGAACAGGTCCTGTGGAGGGACTGTGGCCAATGGAGTGTGGCTGGGTGGAGGAGAGGGGGAGAAAGACAGGGAGGGGAGGGGGAAAGAGGGGAACAGTGTTATGTTTAAAAGTGCCAGAGTGATGCCGGGGTGGGTTGGTGGGTTTGGGGGGGTGGCTCATTAACTAGGGTGAGATTGGAGTCCCAGTGGCTCGCATTCAACCACATACTGCCTTTGATGAGGGCTGAATCCTCAAGCTCAACCAGTCCCACATGAGAGAGAGAGAGAGAGGAGAGAGGGTTTACAGGAATCTAATTTTATTTGTCACATTCGCCGAATACAACCTTACAGTGAAATTCTTACTTTACAAGTCCTTCACCAACAATTCAGTTAAGAAAACGACCTAAAAAAATAAAATAAATAAAAGGAACAACTAAATAAAGAGCAGCAGTAAAATAACAATAGTGAGGCCATATACAGGGGGTACCGGTACAGAGTCAATGTATGGGGGCACCGGTTAGTCGAGGTAATATGTACATGTAGGTAGAGTTATGAAAGTGACTATGCATATATAATAATAGAGGGTATCAGCAGTGTAGAGGGGTGGGGACGACGACAATGCAAATAGTCTGGGTAGCCATTAGATGATATGTTCAGGAGTCTTATGACTTGGGGGGTAGAAGCTGTTTTGAAGCCTCTTGGACCTAGACTTGGTGCTCTGGTACCGCTTGCAGAGAGAACAGTCTATGACTAGGGTGGCGGGAGTCTTTGACAATGGTTAGGGCCTTCCTCTAACACCGCCTGGTATAGAGGTCCTGGATGGCAGGAAGCTTGGCCCCAGTGATGTACTTGGCCGTACGCACTACCTTCGATGAGAATGGGGGCGTGCTCGGTCCTCCTTTTGCTGTTGTCCACAGGAAGAAAAGTGTCGAAACAGAACCCAGAATGTCACTTAACCTCTCAATACAGTACTGTCCAAAACGATGTACATAATTATAGATATTTGACAGGATGTTTGACTAGGTGCGAGTGTGTAACTATGCATATGGTTGCATTTGAGAGTTTACATATACAGTTACTTCATTGTGTGTGTGTGTGTGTGTGTGCGTGTGATCGTTTGACAGGCATGTGGCATGGCATCAATGTGCTGGGTGAATGCGGCACCCATTAGTGATTCTTCTGAAAAGTTCACACACACACGCCCTAGAAAGTCGACAGCAGCTCAATATCATTACCCCATTACAGTACTGAGCAGCAGGAGTCTCATGAGTCACCACCCTCTTCCTTTTCCCTCTTCCCTTCATTATTTAAAGTTACCATTCTGCAGGAAGTAATGAATTGCTTCTCTCGTTAAGTGCATAATTAGTATGCATTTAACTAAATCTAAACATCTCCCTGCTCTCCCAGAAATCATCCCAGGCATTTCTAACACACAGGCCCAGACAAATTAGACAGGCCCACTGGGCTAAAAATGGACTAGCCCATCTGGCATTTACCAGTCCACCCTTGCACTCAATTGTAGGGTCTGCTCCCCATCTCATATAAGCCTATAGCTTATTTCTGAACAGGCTGTTATTCCTGACTTAATTTAAATAAAAGTTATATGGATGTGTTTTCAAATTAGTTGAATTGATATGTTAAGGTGTGTTTTTGTGATCAGTGAGCAACAACAATTAAACATTCCACAGTATATTCTCCAAACAGAAAGTCAAAAACATCAGCACATAAAGACAATCAGATATATATTCATATTTTAAACTTGAATCTAATTACAATATTTATCCCAAATGAATTAACAATCAAAATGTTTTTCCTGCATGTCGAGGGCATAAAACAGGCATTGTTGTAATGTACAAAAACTGGAAAACTGTTTACAAGTTCAGATACATGTTTTAAAGTACTATATAAACTGATTATCTTATCTGGATGGCAACCTGCAGCCTGGATGTTTTCTGACTTATACTCTCAATTGAATCCCTTGTGCTTCTTTGCAGAGGTCGATGTGTTGAGGTTTCTTTATTGGTTTCCTTATTTGGTAGCACTTTTCATTTTTATTTCCAAAAATAGTTACAGTGCATTTACTTTTGTGTCCGTGAATGTTACTTTTGTGTGTGTGTGTGTGTGTGTGTGTGCCTGTGCGTGCGTGCGTGCATGCATGTGTGTACTGTATTTATTATGTGTGCATGAGTGACATGTGTATGATAAGTCACCCGTCATAGCTGAAGCTGTGGTCTTTACTGTCAGTCTGTCTGTCAATGGAAAAACGCTGAGTTTTTTTTATAGACAGGACAGGCAAGGGTTGGAACAGGTTCAAAATACCGAGATTATTTGAGGAACAGAACCCAAACTTGAAACGAAAGTGATCTATACTGTTCCGGAAAATAACCGTTATTTTAAAAGCATGGGAACCGGTTCATATTTTTTCAGTCTACAAAAATCGTAACAAAGCGCATATGCAAAGCCCTCACTCTCTGTCACTCAGAAACTTATTGCAGCGTTTGCCTGCCAGCTGGAAATCTTTGTCAATGGGTGTGCATGTGTGTGTAAGCTGCCTGCCCCTCCCCTCTGAAGCATAGGCTTTAGCCTACTGATGATATTGCAAGCGTTATTCAGAAATTAGGGAGAGATTTAAAAGAATGGATTCACTTTTTCAATCCTAGTTAAGGATACTATAGTTTCCACGTTTCACATTGGATTTATTAACTACAAAAAGGTAAGACATGTTTTTAATTCTAATGCTGCTCTGCACACAAAGCTTGTTAGCTAGTTAGCTAAACCAACTCGGAAGTTCAAAGACATTCAAAGTTCCTCCATAGAAGCCTCTCCTCCATAGATATAATTTTGTGGGCCTAATTCATAACAAAATGCTTCAAGGCAAGCTTCCTCCATCCTCTCTCGCTCTCTGCTCACCTGCAACATGTCTGTACATTTTGCTCCCTACACTGTGACTAGCAGCACAGTGTTTGTCTTTCATTTATGATTAACACAATGATGTTATGGCAAAATACAATTTCTCTTAACAACTTTCCTGTACAGATTAAATCACTTATCCGATCCATTGCAAGCTGCTCTATCTGCACTGATTGGTGAAGTAATTTAATGTTGAGTTAAATGTAAACAAAATATTGATTTCAGAGGTTTAAAAAAGAACAGACAGGAACGAACGAAATAAACTGTTACATTTTGGGGGTTCGAACCAGTTCAGAACTTTATTTTGCTGGTCGGAGTGGACAGTGGAACTGATCTAAAAAAACAAATTGTTCTGAAACGATTGTAAAATAATTTTGGTTCCAACCCAGGGGGTGCTGAAGGGAACTTCAGTCTCCACATGTAGGAGTAAATTGCACAAAAATACACCAACTGACCACAGAGAGCACAAAGCCACTATTATGGAGGAGTAGAAAAATAATACTTTTGCATAAACACATGTGCATGGCTGCTGAGAAAATAAACAAAACAAATAAATGATCTGCAGAGGGATACTTCAGGAGGGAGAGTAGAGGGGAAGAGTGGAGAGGAGAATGGAGGAGAGGCGATGGGAGGAGACAAAAAGAAAGGAGAGGATACTTTTATCTAATATTTGTTAGCCATATTTGAACTTACTGTGAAAAGTTATTCTAATACAATTGGCCATGCATTTTCAAATCATGTACTCAAAGTAAGCACTACAGACTCCCCCAGGGCAAACTGGTCAGGTACAAAAACAAATTGTTGCCATATGAACAAATAAGGAGGACAATTAGTGGTATGGGGATGGACTCACTCATTTGGGAACGTGCAATAATGAAAATGTGAAATGTAACTAACAGTGCAATTTGAAAGGGACGCACAACGTTCATCATGGATATTGAGATTACAGGGTTGAGCAATAACAGAGTGCGCAATGTTCAGGGACTGTGTAATATTGACCATATGCAATACGTTTTGGGGGGGTAATTATACTTTTTATATCGCAGTACATTTTCTTATACAAATATCTGTGAAAATCTGACTGGGATGTTTCTTCCAAAGATCAACAATGTTCATGAGTCAAGAAGAAACAACTTAGAGGGGCTGAACAAAACACACACAGTTTATTTGAGGTAACGGAATGAGAAGAACATGCACACCACATCACTATATCAATCTCCCTCTCCCTCCCTCCCTTCTCTCTCTTACACACACACACCACTATGCCTCAAAACTATCATTTGGCCGTTCTTCCTTGTAAATGTGATAATTATGCTTCCAGCATCACAGAACAGTAGGAATACACAAACCCATTCAGCTGGAAAACACAAACCCCATAGGAATTCCCAAACACCATTCGGCTGTTTAGCATAGAGTGACATTACAGAGGATTGTCAAATAGCACATATAGGTGTGATTGTGCGTGTGTCTCCGTGCTTGCTTGTTTTTGTATGTATGCATGCTTCGGTGTATGCCTCTGTGTTGTGTGTTCATCCACATGAAGAAAAAAATGGTTTACTATAGAATACTACAGTACTTACTATATAATTTTATAAATAACTACAGTATACTGTAGAATACTATACTACACACTGTAGTATCTTTCGAACATGGTCATTATGGATGTTGTTTCAAAGCCTAACATCTCGAAATGGACAAAGCTTTCTAAGGTGATGATTAATTCAAAACCCCCATAGGCATATTATAGTATATGCATAGGTTGATATATGAGCCCAAGCCCGAAAAAAAAAAAACTGAATTCAAATAATGATTGTGCCATCATACAATACGAAAAACATTTGGAAAATCTGATTTAAAATGTCTTTAGTACATTGTTGGTCTAGTGTCACGTTCTGACCATAGTTCTTTTGTGTTTTCTTTGTTTTAGTGTTGGTCAGGACGTGAGCTGAGTGGGCATTCTATGTTGTGTGTCTAGTTTTCCGGTTTCTATGTTTGGCCTGATATGGTTCTCAATCAGAGGCAGGTGTTAGTCATTGTCTCTGATTGGGAACCATATTTAGGTAGCCTGTTTTGTGTTGGGTTTTTGTGGGTGGTTGTCTTCTGTCTTTGTGTGTCTGCACCAGACAGAACTGTTTCGTTTTTTTCACATTTGTCATTTTGTATTTTGTAGTGTTCACGTTTACTGTCTTTATTAAACATGATGAACACTAACGACGCTGCGCTTTGGTCCTCTCCTTCGTCCACAGAAGAAAGCCGTTACAGAACAACCCACCAACCAGGACCAAGCGGCGTGGTAACAGGCAGCGGCAGCAGGAGCAGCGCAAGAAGGAGGAATGGACATGGGAGGACGAGTTGGACGGAAAAGGACCCTGGGCAGAGCCAGGGGAATATCGCCGCCCCAAAGCAGAGCTGGAGGCAGCGAAAGCAGAGAGGCGGCATTACGAGGAGCTGGCGCGGCAGCGCGGCTGGAAGCCCGAGAGGCAGTCCCAAAAATGTATTGGGGGGAGGCACAGGGAGAGTGTGGCAGAGTCAGGAGTCAGACCTGAGCCAACTACCCCTGTTTTCCGTAAGAAGCAAGGAGGAAACCAGAGCCGGTCAGGGCGGTAATGGAGCAGTCGACGAAGTTGAGGGGTGAGTCTGAGATTGTCGAGGAGTTGTTGGACAGATTGGAGGAGAGTGAACGAAGGGGAGATTATGAGACATTCGAGGAGTTGTTGATGAAATTGGAGGAGAGTGAGGAGAGAGAGCTGTTGGTTTGGCGCAGTATGCACGGCATTCGTCCTGAGGTGCATGCTTGTCGTCTGGTGAAGACTGTGCCAGCCTCACGCACCAGGCCTCCTGTGCACCTTCCTAGCCCTGCACGTCCTGTGCCAGCTCAGCGCTACAGTGCTCCTAGCCGTGCTAACCGTGGCGGGCGTTGTACTGGTCAGGCACCGTGTTATGTGGTGGAACGCACGGTGTCCCCAGTACGCGTGCTTAGCCCGGTGCGCTACATCCCAGCTCCCCACATCTGCCGGGCTAGGGTGAAGATCCAGCCAGGGCGGATGGTGCCAGCCCTGCTCTCAAGATCTCCAGTACGCCTTCACGGTCCGGTCCATCCAGTGCCACCTCCACGCACCAGCCCTCTGGTGGCAGCCCCCCGCACCAGGCTGTCTCTCCGTCCTTTGGCTACAGGTGCTCCCGCCTGTCCAGGGCTGCTAGCGCCTTCCGTCTGTCCAGAGCTGCTAGAGTCTCCCATCTGTCCAGAGCTGCTAGAGTCTCCCGCCTGTCCAGAGCTGCTAGAGTCTCCCGCCTGTCCAGAGCTGCTAGAGTCTCCCGCCTGTCCAGAGCTGCTAGAGTCTCCCGCCTGTCCAGAGCTGCTAGAGTCTCCCGCCTGTCCAGAGCTGCTAGAGCCAGTCTGTCCTGAGCCGCCAGAGCCGCCAGTCAGCATGGAGTTGCCAGAGCCGCCAGTCAGCATGCCGCCAGAGCCGCCAGTCAGCCAGCCAGGCAGCCAGGAGCCGCCAGAGCCGTCAGCCAGCCAGGAGCCGCCAGCCAGCCAGGAGCCGCCAGAGCAGTCAGCCAGCCAGGAGCCGCCAGAGCAGTCAGCCAGCCAGGAGCCGCCAGAGCCGTCAACCAGCCAGGAGCCGCCAGAGCCGTCAACCAGCCAGGAGCCGCCAGAGCCGTCAACCAGCCAGGAGCCGCCAGAGCCGTCAACCAGCCGGAGCCAGAGCCACCAACCAGCCTGAGCTACCCATCAGTCCTGAGCTACCCCTCAGTCCTGAGCTACCCCTCAGTCCTGAGCTACCCCTCAGTCCGGAGGAATTTGTTAAGTCCAGAGGTGTCCCTCAGTCCTGTGGGCCTATTTATTAGGGTTCCCAGGTCAGGGTCGGCGGCAGGGGTCGCCGTTCCTAGAGCAGACAAAGACTATGGTGGAGTGGGGTCCACGTCCTGCGCCAGAGCCGCCACCGCGGACAGATGCCCACCCAGACCCTCCCCTATAGGTTCAGGTTTTGCGGCCGGAGTCCGCACCACAGAAGAAAGCCGTTACATCTAGCCTATACTCCAAAATGAAGTCAAATTCTAGTAATCACATTTGAGTGTGGACTGTGTTATTATGCATACTGGTGGACTGGTTACTGCGCGTAGCATTGAATGCAAGGGAAGCCAGCGAGCATTTGACCTCCCTACATAAAAAATAAATAATAATAATAGCCAATCAGTGTTGAGGTAAACTGAGTGAGCTCAGCTGTGAATGGTCCTGGCCAATGTTCCCTCTAAGCTGTGCGGGTGCCAGGGAGCAAAGCTCCTTGGGCCGGGCTGATGCCAGCAGGGTTGGGGAGTAACGGATTACATGTGAGGGATTGCAAAAATATTGTAATCAGATTAGATACTTTTGAAAAACTAGATGATTACTTCGAGGATTACTTTTAAAATCAGAAAGGATGTTTGCGAGAATTTTTTTTTGACACTTCCCTGTTTTCTCAATGACATTTCTCAACAGCATTGACAAAAGGGGCAAGTTTATTAAGTTTGTTCCACCTGAGCGAGTCTGACCACAAGTCAGAGACCACTATGAAGACACACCAAACGTTTGTCGGCAGGTAACCTAGTGGTTACAGCATTGGGCCAGTAACCGAAAGGTTACTAAATTCAAAATCCCTGAGCTGACAAGGTAAAAATCTCTTGTTCTGAACAAGGAAGTTTAACCCACTGTTCCTAGGCTGTCATTGTAAATAAGAATGTGTTCTTAACTGACTTGCCTAGTTAAATAAAAATGTGTTTGCTGGAGTAGGATTCTGTAGGCTACAGTCCAAGCTATGTCTTCCAATGGTGAGATTGCTGTCAGCATAAAAAAATATGATCCAACTTGAATAAACACTTTAAGGTAAGGATGACAGCAGTAGTGTAGTCTACGATGATACGGATATCACTTATTATTGTTATCTACATTGCGCATTGATGTGAATCACACTGCTGCTCTCTCATTCAGCTATTTGCACCTTATGGATTGTGGTTGTTGTGGATGGCTGTTCACAAATCTAAATGTGTATTTGAACCCAATAATGGTTGAATTCATGAAGTTTAAGCTGCATATCAATCATTGTTTTTGAAACCAGTGGCCAGCCAGTGAAAAATGTGCTCTTGTGTAATGTCTGCGCTGAGAGTCAGGTAGCAAGTTCAGTGAGTGAGTGTTTTAACAAATAAACACAACTAAATACAAAGCAAGAACCACAAAAAACACACAGGCATGACACTGGAACAGAAACAACGATTCCTGGGGAAGGAACCAAAGGGAGTGACATATATAGGGAAGGTAATCAGGGAAGTGATGGAGTCCAGGTGAGTCTGATGACGCACAGGTGCGCATAACGATGGTGACAGGTGTGCGCCATAATGAGCAGCCATGTGAGCTAGAGGTCGGGGAGGGAGCACATGTGACATCTTGCAAAAGTCCGGATCCAAGCCTATGGGACTTTTATTGTTCAATCTAATTTAAGCTGATAACAAAAAAACATAGGCTTAATGGACACATGCTCAAACTTGCACTTTTGATAGACTTAAAGGGGCAATCTGTAGTTGTAGTTTCTCTCGGCCCATCCCTCATCTTTTTACCAAAACGGCGGCCCTTTAAACAGCTGCATAGTATCAATAAATCAAAGTGTCACCAACAAAAAGGTAAACAATAGACCTATAGCAAATGCAGTATATGGCATTCATTTTTCACTACTTTTCAGTAGTGCTCAAAGCCTGTCATTCCATGAGTGCAGAATTTCTTTTTCAACTCAAATCAATGAGCCCAATCAGTATTCCATGACAACAAAATCATAAACAACAGAGTAGGGCTGCCTAATAAGTCCTTAGTTTTGGGGTCATGCTCAAGTAAAACAAATTGGCTAATCTATAACATATTTACAAGTCCTATTCTTGAAGGTTAAGGGGTATAACATTTATTGGAATGACTGGAATTCTGCTAGACTTTGGTTTTTAATGTAACAATATAATTTAATCATACTATTATATGTAATAGAAAGCAATGGGTTTAGAAGAAGCCTACATAACCAACACGTAACATACCGTAATTGCTGGACTATTAAACGCACCTGAATATAAACCGCACCCACTGAATTATAAAAAATATGTATTTTGTACATAAATACGCTGCACATGTCTATAAGCCATAGGTGCCTACCGGTACATTGAAACAAATGAACTTTACACAGCCTTTAAAAGAAACACGGCTTGTAACAAACATAGGCTTTAACGAAACACGGCTTGTAACAAAAATTAAAACAGTAGCCTACCAAGCCTCTTCCTGTGCACTGAAACCACTGAAGTCATCTCCTTCGGTGTCGGAGTTGAATAGCCTCAGAATTGCTTCATCCGATGTTGGATCGTTTTCATTGTCGCTCTCGTCACTTTCATCCGGAGGCAAATATCCCGCTGAGCTCATGCTGCCCCTTCAACACGCAGCAGTCCAGCCTTTCGAAACCCGTTGATGATAGTGGATTTTTTGACAATGCTCCACGCTGTCAGGACCCACTGGCAGACTTGACCATAAATTGCTCTTCGCATGCGGCCCGTTTTAGTGAAGGATTTCTCCCCACTTGTCATCCAAGCCTCCCACTGAACACGAGCGCCACCTTAAATGCACGATTTACACTGATGTCGAGTGGCTGCAAATACTTTGGGCCATCTGCTTTTCTTCCCTCTGAAAGCCTTTGTTGTCTTTTTGCACTGAGTCAGTTCCTCACGCTGCTGTTTACAAAGTCTTATAATCGACTCATTAAGGCCAATTTCCCATGCAGCAGCTCTATTTCTTTTTCCAACAGCCAGATCGATTGCCTTCAACTTGAAAGCTGCATCATATGCATTTCTCCGTGTCTTTGCCATGATGAGGGTGACAAAATTACTACCGTAATCAGAATGATGGGAAGTTTGAGCGCGCTCGATTTACGTCACATTATGTGACGGTGCTCAGTTTTTTGGCGGCGGCATGAATCTTGCGAAAGCGGGAAAAATCCATAAATTAGCCGTGTCATTGTATAAACCGCGAGGTTCAAAGTGTGGGAATAAATTAGCGGTTTATAGTCCAGCAATTACGGTACATGTTTGTCTTCTTCTAATGCCTCTTAAAGGGAAAGTAACGGAACGTAATCAGATAACGTTGCTGAGTTTGGGTAATCCAAAAAGTTGCGTTACTGATGACAATTTTGGACAGGTACAGTAACTGTAACGGATTACATTTAGAAAGTAACCTACCCAACCCTGGATGCCAGTGCAGAGAAGCATGAGATTTAACCTCAACTTTCTAGAGTTTTCCCCAATAGTTAACACCATCAACATTTCCCTTTACTGTGGAAATTGTGATCGAATTGCAATATTAGCCCCTATCAATGCAACATACCGAAACAAAACTAACTATGCAAGAGATGTTGTTGTAGGCAGAACGCATCGGAGTAGGATTCTATTGCATTTATAGGCACCACTCAGGCCCTTACTCTACACAGACCAGTGGGCCATAACCAATCAGAGATGCAGTAGGCCTAAATGCAAATAGACCATTGCCATAGATGGATCTGTGCCATTCACTTTGAACTGGACTGTTTTTACAGTATGAGCTGTCGTGAGTAGATGCGTTTCATTTTTCTCCATTGTTTTTGATGGTAGGTCACTCTGGTAGGCCTACATTGTGATCAAATAGCAACAGTAACCTACTTGACCACTGTTAAAACTAACTTACAGCATAGTACATCCTCAGTGTTCACAGTGAACGCGCACCGGAAGTGTTTTATTTTTTTACAATGTTCAAGTGTGCACTCAGCAGACCTGAAATTTGCACAGCCATGCAATCTCCATAGAAAAACATTGGCAGTAGAATGGCCCGTACAGAAGAGCTCAGTTACAATCAACGTGGCACTGTCATAGGATGCCACCTTTCCAACAAGTCAGTGTGTAATATTTCTGCCCTGCTAGAGCTGCCCCGGTCAACTGTAAGTGCTGTTATTGTGAAGTGTAAATGTCTAGGAGCAACAACAGCTCAGCCGCGAAGTGGCAGGCCACACAAGCTCACAGAACTGACAGCCATTGGGCTATGGAGCAGTAGAAACGCATTGTCTGGAGTGATGAATTACGCTTCACCATCTGGCAGTTTGACAGACGAATCTGGGTTTAGCAGATGCCAGAAGAACACTACCTACACGAATGCATATTGCCAACTGTACATTTTGGTGGAGGAGGTATAATAATCGTCTGGGGCTGTTCTTCATGGTTCAGGCTGGGCCCCTTACCTCCAGTGAAGGGAAATCTTAATGTTACAGCATACAATGACATTCAAGACAATTTAATGCTTCCAACTTTGTAGCAACATGCTGTTGGCCATGTAGTGTAACTCTAAATTTAGCTTATAGGACCTGTTTCAAATTATCACTTTAAAAAAAACTTGAAACAGGTCTTAAATGCTAGATTTAGACCAACAGCACTTGCGCCAGAATGCAAAAAATATAATTCATATTTTATTTCAGCTAAGTTCAATTATATTCTTCTTACTATAAAATCATGTAATATAAAATATTGCCATGGGATTTATAAGCATATGTTGTCTCTTAAACAAGCCAACGCCTATGGCGTGGTGCATAGCCAGACGACATACAGTAAGCCAACTCATATACTGTTCTTCTGAAATACATTTTCTTCATATCATATTCTTTAGACCTGCCTAAAATAAATAATGGATGTATTGTGATGGTGTATAGTAAATAGATGTATTATACTTTTTTAAATGTAGATGCTCCAAAGGCCGCATCAGAGGCTTGACTGCTCTTGTATGCGTGGAGGTCTGGAGATGTTGCATGTGTTTCTGCTAATTAATGGTAAATTACAGTGAGACCGGCAGTCTTTTGCATGACAATAACCGTCGGACAAAATTTCATGACTGTCTCAGACCTAGCGCGTGCCTGTGCGTTCTTCCATGTGTATTTGTGTGCTGGAAATCCAGAGCATCATTGTGCAGCAGCTGAACCACAGGCCCTACTTCCCCCCCAAACCGCCACAACAAAAAGCAATTAAGAGCCGCTGCCTTTCTCGCTGAGGAGCCAACCGCCAGCCACACTTCCAGAAACAGGCAGATCTGTTAAAAAGCAAAGGAGAGAGGCAATAAAACAAACCTATACTGAGAGGAGAGAATGGGATGGGGAGAAGAGGAGAGAGAGAGGAGTGGAGGAGAGATGAGGTCCCCCTCCACTGATTCAAACCAGGTTTTCACCAGTTTAACCCAACAACCACTCACTCAGTCACACCCGTGGTCTGAACACCCAATACAAAGGCAGTAATTATTAGTAATTAGTAATAAGGCAGTAATTATTAAATGAGTAAAGGGCATTTAGCTAGAATATGTATTATGAATTATCTTAGTACTGGAAATAACATGGTCAAACTACAGATCAGTCAAAGAGGTGTTGTCAGCGTAACTCTCCATTTTCATTCAGATCACAGTTGAAGTCGGAAGTTTACATACACCTTAGCCAAACTCAGTTTTTCACATTTCCTGACATTTAATCCTAGTACAAATTCCCTGTCTTAGGTCAGTTAGGATCAACACTTTATTTTAAGAATGTGAAATGTCAGAATAATAGAAGAGAGAATGATTTATTTCAGCTTTTATTTTCTCCATCACATTTCCAGTGGGTCACAAGTTTACGTACACTCAATAAGTATATGGTAGCATTGCCTTTGAATTGTTTAACTTGGGTGAAACGTTTCGTGTAGCCTTCCACAAGCTTCCCACAATAAATTGGGTGAATTTTGGCCCATTCCCCCTGACAGAGCTGGTGTAACTGAATCAGGTTTGTAGGCCTTCTTGCTCGCACATGCTTTTTTCAGTTCTGCTCACAAATGTTTGATGGGATTGAGGTCAGGGCTTTGTGATGGCCACTCTAATATCTTGAATTTGTTGTCCTTAAGCCATTTTGCCACAACCTTGGAAGCATGCTTGGGGTCGTTGTCCGTTTGGAAGACCCATTTGCGACCAAGCTTTAACTGATGTCTTGAGATGTTGCTTCCATATATCCACAAAATCTTCCTGCCTCATGATGCCATCTATTTTGTGAAGTGCACCACTCTTGCAGCAAAGCAGCCCCACAACATGATGCTGCCACTCCCGTGCTTCACGGTTGGGATGGTGTTCTTCGGCTTGCAAGCCTCCCCTTTTTCCTCCAATCATAATGATGGTCATTATGGGCAAACTGTTCTATTTTTGTTTCATCAGACCAGAGAATATTTCTCCACAAAGTACAAGCTTTTTCCCGATGTGCAGTTGCAAACCATAGGCTGGCTTTTTTTATGGCAGATTTGGAGCAGTGGCTTCTTCCTTGCTGAGTGGCCTTTCAGGTTATGTCGATATAGGACTCGTTTTACTGTGGATATAGATACTTTTGTACCTGTTTCCTCCAGCATCTTTACAAGGTCCTTTGCTGTTGTTCTGGGATTGATTTGCACTTTTCGCACCAAATTACGCTCATCTCTATGAGACAAAACGCGTCTCCTTCCTGAGCGGTATGACGGCTGCGTGGTACCATGGTGTTTGCGTACGATTGTTTGTACAGATGAACGTGGTACCTTCAGGCATTTGGAAATTGCTCCCAAGGATGAACCAGACTTGTGGAGGTCTACAATGTTTTTTCTGAGGTCTTGGCTGATGTCTTTTGATTTTCCCATGATGTCAAGCAAAGAGGCACTGAGTTGGAAGGTAGGCCTTGAAATACATCCACAGGTACACCTCCAATTGACTCAAATGATGTCAATTAGCTTATCAGAGACTTCTAAAGCCATGACATAATATTACGGAATTTTCCAAGCTGTGTAAATGCACAGTCAACTTAGTGTATGTAAACTTCTGACCCACTGGAATTGTGATGCAGTGAATTATAAGTGAAATGACCTGTCTGTAAACAATTTTTGGAAAAATGTGTTGTATTTTGCACAAAGTAGATGTCCTAACCGACTTGCCAAAACTATAGTTTGTTAACAAGAAATTTGTGGAGTGGTTGAAAAATGAGTTTTAATGTCTTCAACTAAGTGTATGTAAACTTCCGACTTCAACTGCACAGTAAAGTTATGAAAATGCTACATTACATTTACATTACATTTAAGTCATTTAGCAGACGCTCTTATCCAGAGCGACTTACAAATTGGTGCATTCACCTTATGACAGCCAGTGGAGCAGCCACTTTACAATAGTGCATCTAAATCTTTTAAGGGGGGTGAGAAGGATTACTTTATCCTATTCTAGGTATTCCTTAAAGAGGTGGGGTTTCAGGTGTCTCCGGAAGGTGGTGATTGACTCCGCTGTCCTGGTGTCGTGAGGGAGTTTGTTCCACCATTGGGGGGCCAGAGCAGCGAACAGTTTTGACTGGGCTGAGCGGGAACTGTACTTCCTCAGTGGTAGGGAGGCGAGCAGGCCAGAGGTGGATGAACGCAGTGCCCTTGTTTGGGTGTAGGGCCTGATCAGAGCCTGGAGGTACTGAGGTGCCGTTCCCCTCACAGCTCCGTAGGCAAGCACCATGGTCTTGTAGCGGATGCGAGCTTCAACTGGAAGCCAGTGGAGAGCGGAGGAGCGGGGTGACGTGAGAGAACTTGGGAAGGTTGAACACCAGACGGGCTGCGGCGTTCTGGATGAGTTGTAGGGGTTTAATGGCACAGGCAGGGAGCCCAGCCAACAGCGAGTTGCAGTAATCCAGACGGGAGATGACAAGTGCCTGGATTAGGACCTGCGCCGCTTCCTGTGTGAGGCAGGGTCGTACTCTGCGGATGTTGTAGAGCATGAACCTACAGGAACGGGCCACCGCCTTGATGTTAGTTGAGAACGACAGGGTGTTGTCCAGGATCACGCCAAGGTTCTTAGCGCTCTGGGAGGAGGACACAGTGGAGTTGTCAACCGTGATGGCAAGATCATGGAACGGGCAGTCCTTCCCCGGGAGGAAGAGCAGCTCCGTCTTGCCGAGGTTCAGCTTGAGGTGGTGATCCGTCATCCACACTGATATGTCTGCCAGACATGCAGAGATGCGATTCGCCACCTGGTCATCAGAAGGGGGAAAGGAGAAGATTAATTGTGTGTCGTCTGCATAGCAATGATAGGAGAGACCATGTGAGGTTATGACAGAGCCAAGTGACTTGGTGTATAGCGAGAATAGGAGAGGGCCTAGAACAGAGCCCTGGGGACACCAGTGGTGAGAGCACGTGGTGAGGAGACGGTTCTCGCCACGCCACCTGGTAGGAGCGACCTGTCAGGTAGGACGCAATCCAAGCGTGGGCCGCGCCGGAGATGCCCAACTCGGAGAGGGTGGAGAGGAGGATCTGATGGTTCACAGTATCGAAGGCTGCCGATAGGTCTAGAAGGATGAGAGCAGAGGAGAGAGAGTTAGCTTTAGCAGTGTGGAGCTCCTCCGTGATACAGAGAAGAGCAGTCTCAGTTGAATGACTAGTCTTGAAACCTGACTGATTTGGATCAAGAAGGTAATTCTGAGAGAGATAGCGGGAGAGCTGGCCAAGGACGGCACGTTCAAGGGTTTTGGAGAGAAAAGAAAGAAGGGATACTGGTCTGTAGTTGTTGACATCGGAGGGATCGAGTGTAGGTTTTTTCAGAAGGGGTGCAACTCTCGCTCTCTTGAAGACGGAAGGGACGTAGCCAGCGGTCAGGGATGAGTTGATGAGCGAGGTGAGGTAAGGGAGAAGGTCTCCGGAAATGGTCTGGAGAAGAGAGGAGGGGATAGGGTCAAGCGGGCAGGTTGTTGGGCGGCCGGCCGTCACAAGACGTGAGATTTCATCTGGAGAGAGAGGTGAGAAAGAGGTTAGAGCACAGGGTAGGGCAGTGTGAGCAGAACCAGCGGTGTCGTTTGACTTAGCAAACGAGGATCGGATGTCGTCGACCTTCTTTTCAAAATGGTTGACGAAGTCATCTGCAGAGAGGGAGGAGGGGGATTTAGGAGGGAGGAGAAGGTGGCAAAGAGCTTCCTAGGGTTAGAGGCAGATGCTTGGAATTTAGAGTGGTAGAAAGTGGCTTTAGCAGCAGCGACAGAAGAGGAAAATGTAGAGAGGAGGGAGTGAAAGGATGCCAGGTCCGCAGGGAGGCGAGTTTTCCTCCATTTCCGCTCGGCTGCCCGGAGCCCTGTTCTGTGAGCTCGCAATGAGTCGTCGAGCCACGGAGCGGGAGGGGAGGACCGAGCCGGCCTGGAGGATAGGGGACATAGAGAGTCAAAGGATGCAGAAAGGGAGGAGAGGAGGGTTGAGGAGGCAGAATCAGGAGATAGGTTGGAGAAGGTTTGAGCAGAGGGAAGAGATGATAGGATGGAAGAAGAGAGAGTAGCGAGGGAGAGAGAGCGAAGGTTGGGACGGCGCGATACCATCCGAGTAGGGGCAGTGTGGGAAGTGTTGGATGAGAGCGAGAGGGAAAAGGATACAAGGTAGTGGTCGGAGACTTGGAGGGGAGTTGCAATGAGGTTAGTGGAAGAACAGCATCTAGTAAAGATGAGGTCGAGCGTATTGCCTGCCTTGTGAGTAGGGGGGGAAGGTGAGAGGGAGAGGTCAAAAGAGGAGAGGAGTGGAAAGAAGGAGGCAGAGAGGAATGAGTCAAAGGTAGACGTGGGGAGGTTAAAGTCGCCCAGAACTGTGAGAGGTGAGCCGTCCTCAGGAAAGGAGCTTATCAAGGCATCAAGCTCATTGATGAACTCTCCGAGGGAACCTGGAGGGCGATAAATGATAAGGATGTTAAGCTTGAAAGGGCTGGTAACTGTGACAGCATGGAATATAAAGGAGGCGATAGACAGATGGGTAAGGGGAGAAAGAGAGAATGACCACTTGGGAGAGATGAGGATCCCGGTGCCACCACCCCGCTGACCAGAAGCTCTCGGGGTGTGCGAGAACACGTGGGCGGACGAAGAGAGAGCAGTAGGAGTAGCGGTGTTATCTGTGGTGATCCATGTTTCCGTCAGTGCCAAGAAGTCGAGGGACTGGAGGGAGGCATAGGCTGAGATGAACTCTGCCTTGTTGGCCGCAGATCGGCAGTTCCAGAGGCTACCGGAGACCTGGAACTCCACGTGGGTCGTGCGCGCTGGGACCACCAGATTAGGGTGGCCGCGACACGCGGTGTGGAGCGTTTGTATGGTCTGTGCAGAGAGGAGAGAACAGGGATAGACAGACACATAGTTGACAGGCTACAGAAGAGGCTACGCTAATGCAAAGGAGATTGGAATGACAAGTGGACTACACGTCTCGAATGTTCAGAAAGTTGAGCTTACGTAGCAAGAATCTTATTGACTAAAATGATAAAAAATGATACAGTACTGCTGAAGTAGGCTAGGTGGCAGTGGCTGCGTTGTTGACTTTGTAGGCTAGCTGGCAGTGGCGGCGTTGTTGATTACATTACGTTGCGTTAAAAGAACGACAATAGCTGGCTAGGTAACCTAGAAAATCGCTCTAGACTACACAATTATCTTTGATACAGAGACGGCTATGTAGCTAGCTATGTAGCTAGCTACGATCAAACAAATCAAACCGTTGTACTGTAATGAAATGAAATGAAAATGTGATACTACCTGTGGAGCGAGGCGGAATGCGACCGGGTTGTTGAGTTCTAATCGGTAGACGTTGGCTAGCTGTTAGCTAGCTAGCAGTGTCTCCTACGTTAAGGACGACAAATAGCTGGCTGCGTTGTTGATTCAGGGGCTAGCTGGCTAGCTAGCTAGCAGTGTTGATTACGTTACGTTGCGTTAAAAGAACGACAATAGCTGGCTAGGTAACCTAGAAAATCGCTCTAGACTACACAATTATCTACACAATTATCTTTGATACAGAGACGGCTATGTAGCTAGCTATGTAGACGGTGGACGTTAGCTAGCTGGCTAGCTGCTGGGCAGATACGTTAGGACGACGAAATACGATAATTACGCAATTATCTTTGATACAAAGACGGCTATGTAGCTAGCTAAGAAGAAATTGCTAAGATTAGACAAATCAAACCGTTGTACTATAATGAAATGTAATGAAAAGTTATACTACCTGCAGACCGAAGTGCGGATGCGACTGCTCGCTCCAACCCGGAAGACCAGCAAAAGAGTAAGTCAAAAACTTACAAAAGTGCAGAAACAATAAGGGTAAAAAAAAGAAGGTGATGTGTTTGCTTTGTCGGTAGAATTAAGTGAGGGAGCATGTGTAAGATCAGCTTATGATCGGCTATGTTGCAGTTTGACTTTACAGAATCAGTGATCAACAAATCATCTTGCATACCAAATAACTACTCATTATGTGATCAAGATTAGCGATTCTACGCCTTGCCTGTAATGTTCCAACTGTTTGCCTCAAACATGTTGTATAGTGAGCTCAGTCATAGTTAGAGTCTCAGGGTTTATGTTGTTAGTAGCTGTATCATTATCACCAGCGAGCAAGCGATACCCCATAGCTCCAACAACAGGCAGTAGCACCAGCTCCTCCAGGTCAGTTGGTTTAGCGTGGGCGCATCGTCTCGTCTCGTGGTGTCTCTGGTCAGGCAGCCTGGAGCCCTTGGGAGCTGGCAAAGGGTGTGGCCAGCCGTGAGGGGCCCCGTCAAAAGCCATCTACGAGGGGCCATACCCACAGGCCCATTATGGTGGAGGGTTGTTCTGGGCTCTCCTTCCCGAGAACAACCATCGACAGACATTTTTAGAGAGACCACATGCTGTGGCTTTAGGTTTAGGGAAATGGGGGAAGGAAGGTTTTCTTCTTTATTTTCAGACGAGTAGTAGGCCTAGTCCTACACAGCAAATTGGCCAGTGCAACCTAGTGTTGATTTTTCAGTACAACATTTTTTGTGTTGATTCAGGAATTCAATTAACACTCAGTGGTGAACAATAACCACAGTGTTGTTGTTAATAACCAGTGTTGAGTGTGAGAGTGTCATTGTGTCAGTTTTACTCTGTGGAGAGTAAACCATTCCCATCAAAACCAACCCCATTATTATTAGATTTCCCAGCATGCTCTACTGTTGGTAGACATTTTTAGGATTGTTTTTAATATCTGTGTTTTTGTATGTACATTGATTGATGGATTAATCTCATGCTACACAAATACACATAACAAAAACAATTCTAAACTAATCCAATCAGTTAGTTACAGTATATTTATTGCACCTGATAATGAAATGGTTGTTCTAGTTTAATTTGCCTCAATTCGTCAGGGCCTGGACTCTACAAGGTGTAGAATGTTTTCCACAGCTATGCTGCCCTATGTTGTCTCCCATATTTCACACAGTTGTGTCAAATTGACTGGATGTTCTTTGGGTTGTGGACCATTTTTGATACACACGGGAAACTGCTGAGACTGAAAAACCAAGTAGCTTTGCAGTTCTTGAAATAAACTGTTGCGCCTGGCACCTACTACCATACCCTGTTCAAAGGCACTTAAATATTTTGCTTTGCCCATTCACCCTCTGAATGGCACACAGACAATGCATGTCTCAATTGTTTCAAGGCTTAATAATCATTCTTTAAATGTTACACCCGTCGTCGGAATGAGACCAAAGCGCAGTGTGGAAAGTGTACATCTTACTTTATTTTAGATGAACACAAAAAAATAAAAAAAATAAGAAACTAACGTAAAGTTCTGCAGGGCTATACGACTACTGTGCAAAAACAAGATCCCACAAACTAGGGTGGAAAACAGGCTGCCTAAGTATGATTCCCAATCAGAGACAATGATAGACAACTGCCTCTGATTGGGAACTATACCCGGCCAACAAAGAAATAGAACACTAGAATTCCCACCCACATCACACCCTGACCTAACCCAAGAGAGAAATAAAAAGGCTGTCTAAGGTCAGGGCGTGACATTAACCTGTCTCCTACCCTTCATCATTCTACACTGGTTGAAGTGGATTTAACAAGTGACATCAATGAGGGATCATAGCTTTCACCTGGATTCACCTGGTCAGGCTATGTCATGGAATGTTTTGTAAACTCGGTGTATATACACTTTCTAGTGTTAAAAATACTATGAGATGTTATTGCATAACTAAGCACAGTGTTCATTTAACACTGAAAAGTGTGGACACGTATAGAAACTGGCCCAGTTTTCAATATAACACCATCAGTGTTGATTTAACACTGGAGAATTAGCTGCATAGCACAGCATGGCCTAGGGAGAATTTCTCTATTTACAGTGCATTTGAAAAATGCTCCACATTTTGTTACATTACAGCCTTATTATAAAATGTATTAAATTGTTTTCCCCCCTCATCAATCTACACAATACCCCATAATGACAAGGCATAAACAGATTCTTAGAAATTGTTGAATATTTATCACATTTACAGTTGAAGTCGGAAGTTTATACACACCTTCGCCAAATAAAAAACAGAATTCCTACCATTTGATCCTAGTAAAAATTCCCTGTCTTAGGTCAGTTAGGATCACCACTTTATTTTAAGAATGTGAAATATCAGAATAATAGTAGAGAGAATGATTTATTTCAGCTTTTATTTCTTTTATCACATTCCCAGTGAGTCAGACGTTTACATACACTCAATAAGTATATGGTAGCATTGCCTTTAAATTGTTTAACTTGGGTGAAATGTTTCGGGTAGCCTTCCACAAGCTTCCCACAATAAGTTGGGTGAATTTTGGCCCATTACCCCTGGCAGAGCTGGTGTAACTGAATCAGGTTTGTAGGCCTCCTTGCTCGCACACGCTTTTTCAGTTCTGCCTACACATTTTCGATGGGATTTAAGTCAGGGCTTTCTGATGGCCACTCCAATACCTTGACTTTGTTGTCCTTAGACCATTTTGCCACAACTTTGGAACTATGCTTGGGGTCAATGTCCGTTTGGAAGACCCATATGCGACCAAGCTTTAACTGATGTCTTGAGATGTTGCTTCGATATATCCACATAATTTTCCATCCTCAAGATGCCATCTATTTTGTGAAGCGCCTCTGTCCCTCCTGCAGCGACGCAGCCCCACAACATGATGCTGCCACTCCTGTGCTTCACGGTTGGGATGGTGTTCTTCGGCTTGCAAGCCTCCCCCCTTTTCCTCCAAACATAACGATGGTCATTATGGTCAAACAGTTCTATTTTTGTTTTATGAGACCAGAGGACGTTTCTCCAAAAAGTACGATCTTTGTCCCTATGTGCAGTTGCAAACCATAGTCTGGATTTTTTTATGGCGGTTTTGGAGCAGTGGCGTCTTCCTTGCTGAGTCGCCTTTCAGGTTATGTCGATATAGGACTTGTTTTACTGTTGATATAGATACTTTTGTACCTGTTTCCTCGAGCATCTTCTCAAGATCCTTTGCTGTTGTTCTGGGATTGATTTGCAATTTTCGCACCAAAACACGTTCATCTCTAGGAGACAGAACACGTCTCCTTCCTGAGCGGTATGACGGTATGCGTGGTCCCATGGTGTTTATATTTGCATACTATTGTTTGTATAGATGAACGTGGTACCCTCAGGCGTTTGGAAATTGCTCCCAAAGATGGCTTGGCTGATTTCTTTGATTTTCCCATGATGTCAAGCAAAGAGGCACTGAGTTTGAAAGTAGGCCTTGAAATACATCCACAGGTACACCTCCAATTGACTCAAATTATGTAAATTAGCCTGTCAGAAGCTTCTATACATAATTCTCTGGAATTTTCCAAGCTGTTTAAAGGCACAGTCAACCCTGGGTATGTAAACTTGTGACCCACTGGAATTGTGATACAGTGAATTATAAGTGAAATAATCTGTCTCTATAGACAGGTGTGTGCCATTCCAAATCATGTCCAATCAATTTACCACAGGTGGACACCAATCAAGTTGTAGAAACATCTCAAGGATGATCAATGGAAACAGGATGCACTTGAGCTCAATTTCGAGTCTCATAACAAACAGTCTGAATACTTATGTAAATAAGTTTGTTTTTTTCCCCATCAATTAATAAACATTTAGAAAAACAGGTTTTCGCTTGTCATTATGGGTTAATGTGTGTGGATGGATTAGGGAAACAAGTAATTTCTCCATATTATGTTGTGATCATTTTGTATGTGTTGTTTATAAACTGTTCAAAAGTACCCCACACATCCACGTTATTGAAGTTTGTCTATTTTAAGTGGTGTGGTTTGTTGTAAAATGCAGTAATTCAAACCGCCAGAGATTAAATGAAAATGAAGAACTAAGAACCTAAGATATGATACCATTCCAATGTTTTTATTTTTGTGAGTGAGTAATTTCAAGTTTTGTTGAACTTTTTACTCTTTCTAACTACTAAACCTCACCCCTAACCCTAATTGGAACCCTAACCGTAAACCTAACCCCTCAGCCTAAAATAGTATTTTCCCTTGTGGGTACAAGAAAAATGTCCCCACCTGTCCAAATTGTCCTTGTTTTACTATCTTTGTGAGGACTTTTGGACAGCACAAGGCTGGTGAAACCAAACACACACACACACACACACACACACACACACACACACACACACACACACACACACACACAAACACAGGACGTTATTTCCAATGTTAGTACCAAACAATGAATCAAAATAAAATAAAATTGTCACATGCTTCCTAAACAACAGCTGTAGACTTACAGTGAAATGCTTACTTACTTTTCCCATCAATGCAGAAAGAAAAATATACAAATTATTGAAGGGTAACACGAGGAATACAGTGCCTTCAGGTAGTATTCACATCCCTTGACTTTTTTCACACTTTGTTGTGTTACAGCCTGAATTTTAAATTCAGATTTTTTTTAATTATAAATTTTTTTGTCAATGGCTACACACAATATCCCATGACATCAAAGTATAATTAAGTTTTTACAAATTAATAAAAAATGAAAAGCTGAAATGTAAGTTAGTAAGATTTTAACCCCTTTGCTATGGCAAGCTTAAATAAGTTCAGGACTAAAAATTAGCTTGACCATTTAAATAGTAAATTACACAAACATAATTTTTGAATGACTACCTCATCTCTGTATCACACACATACAATTATCTGTAAGGTCCCTCAGTCAAGCAGTGAATTTCATGCACAGATTAATTAAAGACCAGGGAAGTTTTCCAATGCCTTGCAAAGAAGGGCACCTATTGATAGATGACAATAACAAAAAAGCAGACATTGAATATCCCTTTGTGCATTTTGAAGTTACTAATTACACTTTGGATGGTGTATCAATAAACCCAGTCACTACAAAGATACAGGTGTCTTTCCTAACTAAGTTGTTGGAGAAGAAGGAAACCGCAAAGAAATTAACTTTATGTCCTGAATTTAAAACGTTATGTTTTGCCCTAATCCAACACAACACATCACTGAGTACCACTCTTTATATTTTCAAGCATGGTGGTGGCTGCATCATGTTATGGGTATGCTTGTCATCGGCAAGGACTAGGGAGTTTTTAAAGTTAGAAATAAATGGAATAGCACAGGCAAAATCCTAGAGGAAAATTTTGTTCAGTCTGCTTTCCAATAGACACTGGGAGACAAATTCACCTTTCAGCAGGACATTAACCTAAAACACAAGGACAAATATACACTGAAGTTGCTTACCAAGATGACATTCAATGTCCTTGAGTGGTCTAATTACAGTTTTGACTTAAATCGGCTTGAAAATATATAGCAAGACATGACCAACAACCGACTTGACAGAGCTTGAATAATTTAAAAATATTGTAAAATCCAGGTGTGCTTGTGAGTTTCATCCAAAGCAACTTACCATCATGCGTGCATCAACGGCCCTAGAGGCAAATTTGTTCCATGGGATGAAAGGAACCTATGTACCCAAATTCGAGACTCTAGGTCAAGCGAGAACGCGGGGCTGACTTTATGAAGTTAAAGGTAGTTTAAAGCGCCCCTATTTGGCCGAGTTGCACCACGTGTAAATCAGATATAATTGCCCATTAACTTAACCATACCATCAAGTTTGGTCTCTGTCAGAGTATGTCAGCGGAGTTGAGCGGTTGGAAATCCCACTCATCAAGCAAAAAAATCACTCACCACCCCATGCAACAGTTGATATTGAAGTAGGCTATCGTAATCAGCTTCAACATTTCAACATGGTAAAGAAGGACATATCTGGTGATATACAGCCGCTGTGTTAAAAAACAACTAGCTTTTTCTCTAATCTATTGATGATCAGATACTTCAGTTGTAACTGTCGCTCTGTTGCGCTCACATTTAACAGTTAATAGACATCTTTAGCACTGTTACAAACTTGCACTCCTCTTTTTTTAACAATAGCCTATATAAAAATCTAAACATCTCCAGTGCTGATGCGTGGGCTCATTCTTTGTCTTTCTATCAATTACACAGGCTGTGTGACCTATTTATTGGTTGACTCATATCAACATCTCTGCACATTTGAGGTTGGGTAGGCTAAATAAATACAACAGAATATATCTAATTAAAAGAACAGTGATGAAGGAAATTAAAAATGCTAGGAAAAGCACCGCCAGAGGTCATGTCTGAGAAGCACCAGAGCCGGACAAATTAAGCATGCTCCGCTACTGCTTCACTCCAGCTCCACTTGGCTCATATCCTCTAGTCTCTGTCAGTCTTGCCTTTTCTGAGCTATAGCTCTCCAAAGATAAAACAAAATGCAATAATAATTCCTATAATATGGACAGAAAGGGCGAAACGGGCTTGGAACCCTAAAAATAGTTGCAAGCACATTCAAGAACCTCCAGAAGCTAACCAGCTAACTAGCTACAAGCTATTTAGTCATTGTTAGCCACTGCTAGCGGCTTTTACCTTCTCCACAGCCAGTCAGTTTTTTTTAGCCTGGATAATACTCGCCAGTCTAGCTTCCCTGTCCCATCTACCGCTGCCCCCTGGACACTGTGATCACTTGGCTACATAGCTGATGCCTGCTGGACACTGTGATCACTTGGCTACATAGCTGATGCCTGCTGGACTGTCCATTAATCACGGTACTCCATTCTGTTTGTTTATGCCCCAGCCGCACTCAGGCTCTGTGTGTAGTTAATCCGACCCTCTCTGCCTAGTCAACGCCATTTTACCTGCTGTTGTTGTGCTAGCTGATTAGCGGTTGTTGTCTCACCTACTGTTTTAGCTAGCTCTCCCAATCAACACCTGCGATTACTGTCTGCCTCGCTGTATGTCTCTCTCAAATGTCAATATGCCTTGTATACTGTTGTTCAGGTTAGTTATCATTGTTTTAGTTTACAATGGAGCCCCTAGTTCCACTCTTCATACCCCTGATACCTCCTTTGTCCCACCTCCCACACATGCGGTGACCTCACACATTACAACCAGCATGTCCAGAGATACAACCTCTCTTATCATCACCCAGTGCCTGGGCTTACCTCCGATGTACCCACACCCCACCATACCCCTGTCTGCGCATTATGCCCTGAATATTTTCTACCATGCCCAGAAATCTTTGTCCCCAACGCTCTAGGCGACCAGTTTTGATAGCCTTTAGCCACACCCTCATACTACTCCTCCTCTGTTCCGCGGGTGATGTGGAGGTAAACCCAGGCCCTGCATGTCCCCAGGCACCCTCATTTGTTGACTTCTGTGATCGATAAAGCCTTGGTTTCATGCATGTCAACATCAGAAGCCTCCTCCCTATGTTTGTTTTACTCACTGCTTTAGCACACTCTGCTAACCCTGATGTCCTTGCCGTGTCTGAATCCTGGCTCAGGAAGGCCACCAGAAATTCTGAGATTTCCATACCCAACTATAAAATTTTCCGTCAAGATAGAACTGCCAAAGGGGGCGGAGTTGCAGTCTACTGCAGAGATAGCCTGCAAAGTAATGTCATACTTTCCAGGTCCATACCCAAACTGTTTGAACTACTAATTTTAAAATGTACTCTCTCCAGAAATAAGTCTCTCACTGTTGCCGCCTGCTACCGACCCCCCTCAGCTCCCAGCTGTGCCCTGGACACCATCTGTGAATTGATCGCCCCCCATCTAGCTTCAGAGTTTGTTCTGTTAGGTGACCTAAACTGGGATATGCTTAACACCCCGGCAGTCCTACAATCTAAGCTAGATGCCCTCAATCTCACACAAATCATCAAGGAACCCACCAGGTACAACCCTAAATCTGTAAACAAGGGCACCCTCTTAGACGTCATCCTGACCAACTGGCCCTCCAAATACACCTCCGCTGTCTTCAACCAGGATCTCAGTGATCACTGCCTCATTGCCTGTATCCGCTACGGACCGCAGTCTAAAGACCACCCCTCATCACTGTCAAACGCTCCCTAAAACACTTCTGTGAGCAGGCCTTTCTAATCGACCTGGCCCGGGTATCCTGGAAGGATATTGACCTCATCCCGTCAATTGAGGATGCCTGGTCATTCTTTAAAAGTTACATCCTCACCATTTTAGATAAGCATGCTCCGTTCAAAAAATGCAGAACTAAGAACAGATATAGCCCTTGGTTCACTCCAGACCTGACTGCCCTCGACCAGCACAAAAACATCCTGTGGCGGATTGCAATAGCATCGAATAGTCCCCGCGATATGCAACTGTTCAGGGAAGTCAGGAACCAATACAAGCAGTCAGTCAGGAAAGCAAAGGCCAGCTTCTTCAGGCAGAAATGTGCATCCTGTAGCTCTAACTCCAAAAAGTTCTGGGACACTGTAAAGTCCATGGAGAACAAGAGCATCTCCTCCCATTGGCCCACTGCACTGAGGCTAGGTAACACGGTCACCACCGATATATCCATGATTATCGAAAACTTCAACAAGCATTTCTCAACGGCTGGCCATGCCTTCCTCCTGGCTACTCCAACCTCGGCCAACAGCTCCGCCCCCCCCTCGCAGCTATTCGCCCAAGCCTCTCCAGGTTCTCCTTTACCCAAATCCAGATAGCAGATGTTCTGAAAGAGCTGCAAAACCTGGACCCGTACAAATCAGCTGGGCTTGACAATCTGGACCCTCTATTTCTGAAACTATCCGCCGCCATTGTCGCAACCCCTATTACCAGCCTGTTCAACCTCTCTTTCATATCGTCTGAGATCCCCAAGGATTGGAAAGCTGCCACAGTCATCCCCCTCTTCAAAGGGGGAGACACCCTCGACCCAAACTGTTACAGACCTATATCCATCCTGCCCTGCCTATCTAAGGTCTTCGAAAGCCAAGTCAACAAACAGGTCACTGACCATCTCGAATCCCACCGTACCTTCTCCGCTGTGCAATCTGGTTTCCGAGCCGGTCACGGGTGCACCTCAGCCACGCTCAAGGTACTAAATGATATCATAACCGCCATTGATAAAAGACAGTACTGTGCAGCCGTCTTCATCGACCTTGCCAAGGCCTTTGACTCTGTCAATCACCATATTCTTATCGGCAGACTCAATAGCCTCAGTTTTTCTAATGACTGCCTTGCCTGGTTCACCAACTACTTTGCAGACAGAGTTCAGTGTGTCAAATTGGAGGGCATGCTGTCCGGTCCTCTGGCAGTCTCTGTGGGGGTGCCACAGGGTTCAATTCTCAGGCCAACTTTTTTGTCTGTATATATCAATGATGTTGCTCTTGCTGCGGGCAATTCCCTGATCCACCTCTACGCAGACGACACCATTCTGTATACTTCCGGCCCGTCCTTGGACACTGTGCTATCTAACCTCCAAACGAGCTTCAATGCCATACAACACTCCTTCCGTGGCCTCCAACTGCTCTTAAACGCTAGTAAAACCAAATGCATGCTTTTCAACCGTTCGCTGCCTGCACCCACACGCCCGACTAGCATAACCACCCTGGATGGTTCCGACCTAGAATATGTGGACATCTATAAGTACCTAGGTGTCTGGCTAGACTGTAAACTCTCCTTCCAGACTCATATCAAACATCTCCAATCTAAAATCAAATCTAGAGTCGGCTTTTTATTCCGCAACAAAGCCTCCTTCACTCACGCCGCCAAACTTGCCCTAGTAAAACTGACTATCCTACCGATCCTCGACTTCGGCGATGTCATCTACAAAATAGCTTCCAATACTCTACTCAGCAAACTGGATGCAGTTTATCACAGTGCCGTTTTGTTACTAAAGCACCTTATACCACCCACCACTGCGACCTGTATGCTCTAGTCGGCTGGCCCTCGCTACATATTCGTCGCCAGACCCACTGGCTCCAGGTCATCTACAAGTCCATGCTAGGTAAAGCTCCGCCTTATCTCAGTTCACTGGTCATGATGGCAACACCCACCCGTAGCACGCGCTCCAGAAGGTGTATCTCACTCATCATCCCTAAAGCCAACACCTCATTTGGCTGCCTTTCTTTCCAGTTCTCTGCTGCCCCTCTACCCGGGTTGGAGCGAGCCGGTCGCATCCGCATCCGCGCTTCGGTCTCCTTCGGTCTGCAGGTTGTATAACTTTTTCATTACATTTCATTACATTTCATTATAGTACAACGGTCTGATTTGTCTAATCTTAGCAATTTCTTCTTAGCTAGCTACATAGCCGTCGTTGTATCAAAGATAATTGCGTAATTATCGTATTTCGTCGTCCTCCTATCTGCCCAACACGTTCACCGTCTACCGTAGCACTGTAGTAACTATCACACTCAACTGAATGACTTGATTAGTGTAGTGTTAGCTAGCTACATAGTTGACTTTGCTGTCTTCGTATCCAAGATAATTGTGTAGTTTAGAGCGTGGAGTCTTAGAGTGATAATTGCGTTATTATCGTATTTCGTTGTCCTCCTATCTGCCTAGCAGCTAGCCAGCTAGCATACGTTCACCGACTACCGTAGCACTGTAGTAACTATCACACTCAACTGAACGACTTGATTAGTGTAGTATTAGCTAGCTACATAGTTGTCTTTGCTGTCTTCGTATCCAAGATAATTGTGTAGTTTAGAGTGTGTAGTCTTAGAGTGATTATCTTAATTTACCGAGGTTAGCTAGCCAGCTATTTTGTCGTCCTTAACGTAGGAGACACTCCTAGCTAGCCAACAGCCAGCCAACGTCTACTGAATAGAACTTTCGCATTCCGGTCGCATTCCGCTTCGCTCCACAGGTAGTATCACATTTTCATTTCATTTCATTACAGTCCCAACGGTGTGATTTGTTTGATCGTAGCTAGCTACATAGCTAGCTACATAGCCGTCTTTGTTTCAAAGATAATTGGGTAGTCTAGAGCGATTTTCTAGGTTAGCTAGCCAGCTATTGTCGTTCTCCTAACGCAACGTAACGTAACCAACACTGCTAGCTAGCCAGCTAGCCCCCGAATAGCAGCATTGTACAAACTTCACACTCAACGGAACGACTTGATTAGGGTAGTGTCAACAACGCAGCTAGCCTACCTCAGCAGTACTGTATCATTTTAATCATTTTAGTCAATTAGATTCTTGCTACGTAAGCTTAACTTTCTGAATATTCGAGACGTGTAGTCCACTTGTCATTCCAATCTCCTCTGCATTAGCGTAGCCTCTTCTCTAGCCTGTCAACTATGTGTCTGTCTATCCCTGTTCTCTCCTCTCTGCACAGACCATACAAACGCTCCACACCGCATGGCCGCGGCCACCCTAATCTGGTGGTCCCAGCGCGCACGACCCACGTGGAGTTCCAGGTCTCCGGTAGCCTCTGGAACTGCCGATCTGCGGCCAACAAGGCAGAGTTCATCTCAGCCTATGCCTCCCTCCAGTCCCTCGACTTCTTGGCACTGACGGAAACATGGATCACCACAGACAACACCGCTACTCCTACTGCTCTCTCTTCGTCCGCCCACGTGCTCTCGCACACCCCGAGAGCTTCTGGTCAGCGGGGTGGTGGCACCGGGATCCTCATCTCTCCCAAGTGGTCATTCTCTCTTTCTCCCTTACCCATCTGTCTATCGCCTCCTTTGAATTCCATGCTGTCACAGTTACCAGCCCTTTCAAGCTTAACATCCTTATCATTTATCGCCCTCCAGGTTCCCTCGGAGAGTTCATCAATGAGCTTGATGCCTTGATAAGCTCCTTTCCCGAGGACGGCTCACCTCTCACAGTTCTGGGCGACTTTAACCTCCCCACGTCTACCTTTGACTCATTCCTCTCTGCCTCCTTCTTTCCACCCTCTCCTCTTTTGACCTCACCCTCTCACCTTCCCCCCTACTCACAAGGCAGGCAATACGCTCGACCTCATCTTTACTAGATGCTGTTCTTCCACTAACCTCATTGCAACTCCCCTCCAAGTCTCCGACCACTACCTTGTATCCTTTTCCCTCTCGCTCTCATCCAACACTTCCCACACTGCCCCTACTCGGATGGTATCGCGCCGTCCCAACATTCGCTCTCTCTCCCCGCTACTCTCTCCTCTTCCATCCTATCATCTCTTCCCTCTGCTCAAACCTTCTCCAACCTATCTCCTGATTCTGCCTCCTCAACCCTCCTCTCCTCCCTTTCTGCATCCTTTGACTCTCTATGTCCCCTATCCTCCAGGCCGGCTCGGTCCTCCCCTCCCGCTCCGTGGCTCGACGACTCATTGCGAGCTCACAGAACAGGGCTCCGGGCAGCCGAGCGGAAATGGAGGAAAACTCGCCTCCCTGCGGACCTGGCATCCTTTCACTCTCTCCTCTCTACATTTTCCTCCTCTGTCTCTGCTGCTAAAGCCACTTTCTACCACTCTAAATTCCAAGCATCTGCCTCTAACCCTAGGAAACTCTTTGCCACCTTATCCTCCCTCTTGAATCCTCCTCCCCCTCCCCCCCTCCTCCCTCTCTGCAGATGACTTCGTCAACCATTTTGAAAAGAAGGTCGACGACATCCGATCCTCGTTTGCTAAGTCAAACGACACCGCTGGTTCTGCTCATACTGCCCTACCCTGTGCTCTGACCTCTTTCTCCCCTCTCTCTCCAGATGACATCTCGCGTCTTGTGACGGCCGGCCGCCCAACAACCTGCCCGCTTGACCCTATCCCCTCCTCTCTTCTCCAGACCATCTCCGGTGACCTTCTCCCTTACCTCACCTCGCTCATCAACTCATCCCTGACCGCTGGCTACGTCCCTCCCGTCTTCAAGAGAGCGAGAGTTGCACCCCTTCTGAAAAAACCTACACTCGATCCCTCCGATGTCAACAACTACAGACCAGTATCCCTTCTTTCTTTTCTCTCCAAAACTCTTGAACGTGCCGTCCTTGGCCAGCTCTCCCGCTATCTCTCTCAGAATGACCTTCTTGATCCAAATCAGTCAGGTTTCAAGACTAGTCATTCAACTGAGACTGCTCTTCTCTGTATCACGGAGGCACTCCGCACTGCTAAAGCTAACTCTCTCTCCTCTGCTCTCATCCTTCTAGACCTATCGGCTGCCTTCGATACTGTGAACCATCAGATCCTCCTCTCCACCCTCTCCGAGTTGGGCATCTCCGGCGCGGCCCATGCTTGGATTGCGTCCTACCTGACAGGTCGCTCCTACCAGGTGGCGTGGCGAGAATCTGTCTCCTCACCACGCGCTCTCACCACTGGTGTCCCCCGGGGCTCTGTTGTAGGCCCTCTCCTATTCTCGCTATACACCAAGTCACTTGGCTCTGTCATAACCTCACATGGTCTCTCCTATCATTGCTATGCAGACGACACACAATTAATCTTCTCCTTTCCCCCCTCTGATGACCAGGTGGCGAATCGCATCTCTGCATGTCTGGCAGACATATCAGTGTGGATGACGGATCACCACCTCAAGCTGAACCTCGGCAAGACGGAGCTGCTCTTCCTCCCGGGGAAGGACTGCCCGTTCCATGATCTCGCCATCACGGTTGACAACTCCATCGTGTCCTCCTCCCAGAGCGCTAAGAACCTTGGCGTGATCCTGGACAACACCCTGTCGTTCTCAACTAACATCAAGGCGGTGGCCCGTTCCTCTAGGTTCATGCTCTACAACATCCGCAGAGTACGACCCTGCCTCACACAGGAAGCGGCGCAGGTCCTAATCCAGGCACTTGTCATCTCCCGTCTGGATTACTGCAACTCGCTGTTGGCTGGGCTCCTGCCTGTGCCATTAAACCCCTACAACTCATCCAGAACGCCGCAGCCCGTCTGGTGTTCAACCTTCCCAAGTTCTCTCACGTCACCCCGCTCCTCCGCTCTCTCCACTGGCTTCCAGTTGAAGCTCGCATCCGCTACAAGACCATGGTGCTTGCCTACGGAGCTGTGAGGGGAACGGCACCTCAGTACCTCCAGGCTCTGATCAGGCCCTACACCCAAACAAGGGCACTGCGTTCATCCACCTCTGGCCTGCTCGCCTCCCTACCACTGAGGAAGTACAGTTCCCGCTCAGCCCAGTCAAAACTGTTCGCTGCTCTGGCCCCCCAATGGTGGAACAAACTCCCTCACGACGCCAGGACAGCGGAGTCAATCACCACCTTCCGGAGACACCTGAAACCCCACCTCTTTAAGGAATACCTAGGATAGGATAAAGTAATCCTTCTCACCCCCCTTAAAAGACCTAGATGCACTATTGTAAAGTGGCTGTTCCACTGGATGTCATAAGGTGAAAGCACCAATTTGTAAGTCGCTCTGGATAAGAGCGTCTGCTAAATGACTTAAATGTAAATGTAAACTAGAACGAATTGCAAAAATCGCTGAAGTTGGAGACTTTTATCTACCTCACCAACTTCAAACATCTGCTATCTGAGCAGCTAACCGATCGCTGCAGCTGTACATAGTCTATCGGTAAATAGCCCACCCAATTTTACCTACCTCATCCCCATACTGTTTATATTTATTTACTTCTCTGCTCTTTTGCACACCAATATCTCTACCTGTACATGACCATCTGATCATTTATCACTCCAGTGTTAATCTGCGAAATTGTAATTATTCGCCTACCTCCTCATGCCTTTTGCACACAATGTATACAGACTCTCTTTTTTTTCTACTGTGTTATTGACTTGTTACAGTGCCTTGCGAAAGTATTCGGCCCCCTTGAACTTTGCAACCTTTTGCCACATTTCAGGCATCAAACATAAAGATATAAAACTGTATTTTTTTGTGAAGAATCAACAACAAGTGGGACACAATCATGAAGTGGAACGACATTTATTGGATATTTCAAACTTTTTTAACAAATCAAAAACTGAAAAATTGGGCGTGCAAAATTAGTCAGCCCCTTTACTTTCAGTGCAGCAAACTCTCTCCAGAAGTTCAGTGAGGATCTCTGAATGATCCAATGTTGACCTAAATGACTAATGATGATAAATAAAATCCACCTGTGTGTAATCAAGTCTCCGTATAAATGCACCTGCACTGTGATAGTCTCAGAGGTCCGTTAAAAGCGCAGAGAGCATCATGAAGAACAAGGAACACACAAGGCAGGTCCGAGATACTGTTGTGAAGAAGTTTAAAGCCGGATTTGGATACAAAAAGATTTCCCAAGCTTTAAACATCCCAAGGAGCACTGTGCAAGCGATAATATTGAAATGGAAGGAGTATCAGACCACTGCAAATCTACCAAGATCTGGCCGTCCCTCTAAACTTTAAGCTCATACAAGGAGAAGACTGATCAGAGATGCAGCCAAGAGGCCCATGATCACTCTGGATGAACTGCAGAGATCTACAGCTGAGGTGGGAGACTCTGTCCATAGGACAACAATCAGTCGTATATTGCACAAATCTGGCCTTTATGGAAGAGTGGCAAGAAGAAAGCCATTTCTTAAAGATATCCATAAAAAGTGTTGTTTAAAGTTTGCCACAAGCCACCTGGGAGACACACCAAACATGTGGAAGAAGGTGCTCTGGTCAGATGAAACCAAAATTGAACTTTTTGGCAACAATGCAAAATGTTATGTTTGGCGTAAAAGCAACACAGCTCATCACCCTGAACACACCATCCCCACTGTCAAACATGGTGGTGGCAGCATCATGGTTTGGGCCTGCTTTTCTTCAGCAGGGACAGGGAAGATGGTTAAAATTGATGGGAAGATGGATGGAGCCAAATACAAGGACCATTCTGGAAGAAAACCTGATGGAGTCTGCAAAAGACCTGAGACTGGGACGGAGATTTGTCTTCCAACAAGAAAATGATCCAAAACATAAAGCAAAATCTACAATGGAATGGTTCAAAAATAAACATATCCAGGTGTTAGAATGGCCAAGTCAATGTCCAGACCTGAATCCAATCGAGAATCTGTGGAAAGAACTGAAAACTGCTGAAAACTCTCCATCCAACCTCACTGAGCTCGAGCTGTTTTGCAAGGAGGAATGGGATAAAATGTCAGTCTCTCGATGTGCAAAACTGATAGAGACATACCCCAAGCGACTTACAGCTGTAATCGCAGCAAAAGGTGGCGCTATTAACTTAAGGGGGTTGAATAATTTTGCACGCCCAATTTTTCAGTTTTTGATTTGTTAAAAAAGTTTGAAATATCCAAAAAATGTCGCTCCACTTCATGATTGTGTCCCACAAAATACAGTTTTATATCTTTATGTTTGAAGCCTAAAATGTGGCAAAAGGTCGCAAAGTTCAAGGGGGCCGAATACTTCCGCAAGGCACTGTAATTGTTTACTCCATGTGTAACTCTGTGTTGTCTGTTCACACTGCTATGCTTTATCTTGGCCAGGTCGCAGTTGCAAATGAGAACTTGTTCTCAACTAGCCTACCTGGTTAAATAAAGGTGAAATGAAAAAGAAAAAAAACGACCCGAACCCTTTTCACTTTCTCAAATATAATGCTTTATTTAATAAAAATAGGTTCAGATACAAAACCAATAATCCCTCACTGTCTAGGGATGTCTATCATTTATGGAACACAAAAAGATCTTGGTCTATAGATGCTGCAAACCAAGTTTCAGATTCCAAGTTTCAGTTTCGGTTTAGTGGTGTCTGAGGAGATTGTTTACAGTTTTTTCCAACTGCTTACACACAAAATCTTTTCATGTCACACGATTTTTGAAACCTCTCACTCAAAGTGCAAAACTACACACCAAATATCCAAAACCACAAGATATTTCTCAGCCTTTGACTCAGTTGTCAATTGCATAAAACACTTTTTTCAAAACACTACACACAATTCTCTACCTAAAACACAAAAATCTAACAGGTAGTGGCTTGCTTTCCTTTTCCAAACACAACCATTTAAAATGCTACACTTATTCACCAGGTCACACACACACACACACACACTCCTCACATGTGCAAACACTAATATCTTAACTGATCACTAACCAATCACTGCTTTACTGTAGTATAGGCCTATAAAATTGGTCAAAGGTCAGATTACCTGTTTTGAACAATGGATGCCAACAATGGACAGAGAGCAAGAGGAGTAGGAGGGAGAGGAATAGGAAGAAGAGGACGAGTGCAAAGAAGAGAAGGAAGGAGGGCCATCTCTGATAAGATTAGGGCAACACTTGTTGATCATGTGATCAACCACGGTTTGACCCAACTTGAGTCGATTTACAGTGGCGTCCATAATTCGAATCTTCAGAAATGAGAACAGGAATGCAAATATCTAATGACTATTTTAACATTACAGTAATATACTGTCAAATGCGTGTGACTGCATAGTATTGCATAAACATTTGTAACTCTAAGCCATCCATTTACTCTACTGCATTGAATGAATGAGGTTGGTTATCATGCTGTACTGTTTACAGTTCCTATGCTGAACACATACTGTGTTTGAATTCTGTACAGAGTGGAAAGGCAAAGACATCATGGAGGACGAGGACGTTTGTTTACAGATGTCCAAGAGAATTATAAATATGGTTTTGGCCAACAATGCAATTAGGATTCGAGAGATAAGAGAGCATATCTTGAATAATGACACCATATTTAACAACATCAATGATGTAAGCCTGCCGACCATACAACGCATCCTCCAACGGCACCGAGTGACGATGAAACAACTTTACAAGGTGCCATTTGAGAGAAACTCTGACAGAGTCAAGAATATGCGACATGACTTTGTAGAGGTTTGTATGCAACACTACTTCCAGTACTTTAGACATATCATATTTACTCATCTGTATATCCTTTTGTCTGTTACAGAGAGCTGGATGCCCATGTAATTCGCCATGAATGTTGCAAGTTCAAATCCCCGAGCTGACATTCTGCCCCTGAACAGGCAGTTAACCCACTGTTCCTAGACGTCATTGAAGATAAGAATTTGTTCTTAACTGACTTGCCTAGTTAAATAAAGGTTAAAAAAAATGGCAACCTCACCAAAACCAGATGCCGTGGAAGAAATGTAATAGGACAGAGGGCAATTACCAATATCCCTGGACAGCGTGGGGGTAATATAACTATGTGTGCTGCCATCACTCAAAACGGGGTCCTTCATCACAATGCTACACTGGGTCCGTACAACACTGGCCATATTCTCACTTTTCTAGATGCAATTTACACAATGCTTGTCCCTGATCCAGATCAGGAGCCTGCTAGATGTGTGGTTTCAAAAAATCAAAATACGTTTCTATCCACTCCGTAGATACCCTAAAATGTAATCAAACTATAATATTTCTTACGGAAAGAAGTTGTCACGAATCCCATTTCCTGAGTCTGTTTTTTGCCTGTGTTCTGTCCTGGATTGTTTTTTCCGGCGTCCTGGAACGCACCCTGTCTGGTTGCCGGGCAATGTAGCCAGTTGGGAGTTCTGATTACCCGCACCTGTATCCCATCAGCTATCTGGACACCTGGTCCTGATCATCATCTCTCCTCTTCATAAGCCCGGACCTGACATCCATTCCCTGCCGGATCGTTAGCCATGAACAGTATGTTGTGCCAGAGTATCAGCCTCAAGTTGGATAGAATTTGTTTTGTTGTTTGTTACGTATTGCTTGCCTTAAACTTACCTCCGTTTGTTCTGTCTTCAGTTATTCACCCGGATCATTTACCCCATTCCCGCCTGGTCATCGGAGGATTCCGCTACCCCATTGGATCCACCTATTTACTCCCATCAACTCACCACCGCTGCCCGCTACGCAACCTGGATATATCTACCCATTCACATTCACTTGTAAATAAATATTCACCTTCTTCCTACTCTCCTTGTCCTGGTCTGCTTCTGGGTTTGATTTTGAAAGAACGTGACAGAAGTATGTTCAATAGGAAACCGATTTTAGCAGGTACGTCCTGTCTTCATGGACTGGGTCCCTGTACTAAAACTGATATTTCTTATTTGTTTTTTAAGTTACAAGCCTGAAACCGTGAACATAGACTGATGACACCCTGTGGAAGCCATGGGAATTGCATACAGGGAGCTAATTTTCAATATGACCTTATACTTGCCATTGTAAGAGAATGGTCTCTCAAAATTAAATATTCTGTTTGGTTCTTCTTTGGATTTTCTCCTACCATATCTCTTGTTATATTCTCCTACATTATTATAACATTTCTACAAACTTCAAAGTGTTTTCTTTCCAATGGTACCAATTATATGCACATCCTGGCATCAGGGCAGTTGCCTGAGCAACAGGCAGTTTACTTTGGGCATATCATTCAGGTGGAAATTGAGTAAAAAGGGGCCTAGCCCTAAGAATGATCCATTTGCGGGGGCATCCCGAGTGGCACAGCGGTCTAAGGCACCACGTCGCAGTGCTTGAGGCAACACTACAGACCTCAGGCTGTGTCACATGACTGGGAGACCCATGAGGCGGCACACAATTGGCCCAGCGTCGTCCGGGTTAGGAGAGGGTTTGGTAGGCTGAGGAATGTAAAGGGAAATACATGAGAGAGATAGAGATCTTCCATTGATTCCCATTATGATTCCATCAGTTCAGTTGGAATCATAATGAGAATCAATTATGATTCCAACTGCTTTTCCTAATGTCATAATTACATCGGGGAGCCAATTCAAAAGAGAGTTAAAGCCATTTGGTGCATGCATCATGGAAGGTGCAGAAGCAAGGCCAAGCATACAGACAGACAGACTGGCATCACTTTTTAGTTAGTTTGGGAGACAGGATAGATCACATGAGTGGCAAATTGAAAAATCCATAATCTACCCTTCGTAATCTACCCTTGATTCTCCTGCATTGCATACATATATGGGGCTTCAAGCATATGATAAAGACTAGATCTAACGTCCACTGCCAACTTTCCAAAAAGCAATAAGAAGAAGCATTAAGTTGCTCTGAATTTGGGTGGAACTTGACATTTTCTCATTTTATGGTTTAAATGATTACCAATAACTGTTCACATCAAACAGATATTTTCAATAGAAATCCAACTCTCTAATGATGTGTCCCGACCCCTCCCCAGTCCCTATTGCCTACCTACCCTACCCCTAAAAGCCAAACCTCAAAACAAAAGTTGAATATGAAACTGAAACAGCTTTCTGGAGAGCTGTTAAGTATTTAATAACACAGTGTCTAATTATAGCTGTGACTGACTGGGAACTTTAAATGAGAACACGTCAGAGATTTAAGATGACTAAGATGACTTTGTTTGCCACGTATGATGGATATACTGTTTGTTTGTAGAGCACATATGAGTGAAATATATGCATGCAAATTCCCCTCACTTTTTCTCAAGCCTTTAGTTAGACTCCCAGCTTGTTTTCTTTGTGTGGCATTATAATGTTATTTACGAGGTTCTTCAAATTATTTGTGCACTACTATGTGTCAAACTGTGACTAATGTTATAACACATAGCAAGTATTTCAAGCAAATCATAGGTAACTGTGTGTATGCTTTCGGGGTGTGTGTGTGTGTTCATATACATCCCAGTCTTTCTATGCAGTGCTTCTGATTGAAGAAGAAAATAAAGAGTGAAGGTCAGTTGGAGAACAGGCTGCTAAACATAGTGGTGTGTTCATGTGAGGGCAAGACTCTTCAGACCATGCCTTGTAATTGAAAATAAGGACTCAAATTCTATGTTTATTTTTTACAACAATTTAAATATTCTGTCCTTTCTTTTTGAGAAACGAGACGGACACATTGACGGTGGAAACATGACTAGCCTGTAGAAAACTATACTGAAAATAAGACTTTTTTATTTATACATAAATGTATAGACTAATCAATTCAGCTATTGTAGCCTTCAGTATAAACACAGGCAAAAAGCCAAGGAAAATGCATCCAGAATTTTGTTTTTTCAGCTCCCAGCCACTTAAAATGTGAAGCTATTGAAAACGAAGTCTTCCGCCTCCCAGATTGCAGTTCCTATGGCTTCCACTAGATGTCAACAGTCTTTATACATGGTTTCAGGCTTGTTTTTTGAATACACAACAAGGACTAGTAGTTTATCCAAGGGGAGCACTAATGCAAAAGTAGTCTCTTTGCGCGCGTGCACGAGGGCGTGCTCTTCGTTATTTTCCTTTCCTATTGAACATACTAGTCTCCGTATTAAATATTATCGTTTATTTAGATATCAAACTACCTGAGGATTAATTAGAAATGTCGTTTGACTTGTTTGGACGAACTTTTACCGGTAACTTTTGGGACTTCTTTGTCTGCATGTTGAACGGGTGGATTTCTGAACTCAATGACGCCTACTGAACAGACTTTTTGGGATATAAAGAAGGACTTTATCGAACAAAACCACCATTCATTGTCTAGCTAGGACCCTTGGGATTGCAAACAGAGGAAGATCTTCAAAGGTAAGTGATTTATTTTATCGCTATTTATGATTTTGTGATGCCTGTGCTGGTTTGAAAACATATGTTGATGTGGTCGCTGTCCTCAGATAATCGAATGCTATGCTTTCGCCAGTAAAGCCTATTATAAATCGGACAACGCGGTTCGATTACCAAGATTCTAAGCTAAAGAGTCATGTATGACACTTTCATGAATGCTTAATATTATGATTTTGTATTTTGAATTTGGCGCGCTCCGATTTCACCGGATGTTGTCGAATTTGATACACTGTACCAGTCAAAATTTTGGACACACCTACTAATTTTCGAGGGTTTTTCTTTATTTTGACCATTTTCTACATTAAAAAAATATATAGTATATCTTTTAGCTTTATTTGACCTTTATTCTACATTGTAGACTATTAGTGAAGACATCAAAACTATGAAAAAACACAAATGGAATCATGTAGAAACAAAAAGTGGTAAACAAATGAAATTATATAGACTCTTCAAAGTAGCCACCCTTTGCCTTGATGGCAGCTTTGCACACTCTTGGCATTCTCTCAACCAGCTTCATGAGGAATGCATTTCCAACAGTCTTGAAGGAGTTCCCACATATGCTGAGCACTTGTTGGCTGCTTTTCCTTCACTCTGCAGTCCAATTAATCCCCCAAAAATCTCAATTGGGTTGAGGTTGGATGATTGTGGAGGCCAGGCCATCACTCTCCTTCTTGGTCAAATAGCCCTTACACAGCTTGGAGGCATGTTGTGGGTCATTGCCCTGTTGAAAAATAAATGACAGTCCCACTAAGCGCAAACCAGATGGGATGGCGTATCACTGCAAAATGCTGTGGTAGCCATGCTGGTTAAGTGTGCCTTGAATTCTAAATAAATCACTGACAGTGTCACCAGCAAAGCACCCCCACACCATCACTCCATGCTTCACGGTGGGAACCACACATGCGGAGATCATCCGTTCACCTGCTTTGCGTCTCACAAAGACACTGCGGTTGGAACCAAAAATCTCAAATAAGACAAAAGGACAGATTTCCACCAGTCTAATGTCCATTGCTCATGTTTCTTGGCCCAAGCAAGTCTCTTCTTCTCATTGGTGTCCTTTAGTAGTAGTTTCTTTGCAGCAATCCTCTGAACAGTTGCTGTTGATATGTCTGTTACTTGAACTCTGTGAAGCATTTATTTGGGCTGCAATCTGAGGTGCAGTTAACTCTAATGAACTTATCATTTGCAGCAGAGGTAATTCTGGGTCTTCCTCTTCTGTGGCAATCCTCATGAGAGCCAGTTTCATCAAAGCGCTTGATGGTTTTTGCGACTGCACTATAAGAAAATTGTAAAGTTTTTCTAATGTTCTGAATTGACTGGCCTTCATGTCGAAAAGTATTGATGGACTGTCGTTTCTCTTTGCTTATTTGAGTTGTTCTTGCCATAATATGGACATGGTCTTTTACCAAATAGGGATACCCTACCCTTGTCACAACACAATGGATTGGCTCAAACGCATTAAGAAATAAATTCCACTAGTTAACTTTTTAACAAGGCACACCTGTTAATAATTGAAATGCATTCCAGGTGATTACCTCATGAAGCTGGTTGAGAGAATGCCAAGAGTGTGCAAAGCTGTCATCAAGGAAAAAGGTGGCTACTTTGAAGAATCTCATATATAAAATATATTTTGATTTGTTTAACACTATTTTGCTTACTACATGATTCCATATGGCTTATTTTAGTTTTGATGTCTTCACTATTATTCTTCAATGCAGAAAATATTAAAAAATAACTTTTGACTGGTACTGTACACTGAACAAAAATATAAACGCAACATGTAAAGTGTTGGTCCCATGAGCTGAAATGAAAGATCCCAGAAATGTCCCATATGCACAAAAGGCTGTCTATCAAATTTTGTGCACAAATTTGTTTACATCCATGTTAGGAAGCTTTTATCCTTTGCCAAGATATTCCACACCTGTCAGGTGGAGGGATTATCAAGAAGCTGATTAAACAGCATTATCATTACACAGGTGCACCTTGTGCTGGGGACAATAAAAGGCCACTATAAAATGTGCAGTTTTGTCACACAACACAATGCCACAGATGTGAAGTTTTGAGAGAGCGTACATTTGGCATGCTGACTTCAGGTATGTCCACCAGAGCTGTTGCCAAAGAATAATGTACATTTTTCTACCATATGCCGTCTCCAAAGTCGTTTTAGAGAATTTGGCAGTAAGTGCAACAGGCCGTACAACCGCAGACCCCGTGTAATCACTCTAGCCCAGGACCTCAACATTTGGCTTCTTCGCCGTAGGAATCGTCTGAAACCAGCTACCCAGACAGCTGATGAAACTGTGGGTTTGCAAAACCAAATCATTTTTTCACAAACTCAGAATCAGTCTCAGGGAAACTCAACTTTGTGCTCTTCATCCTCACCAGGGTCTTGACTGCAGTTTAGCATCGTAACTGACTTTATTGGGCAAATGCTCACCTCCGATGGCCACTGGCACTGTCACACCCTGATCAGTTTCACCTGTCCTCATTATTGTCTCCACCCCCTCCAGGTGTCGCTTGTTTTCCCCAGTGTATTTATCCCTGTTTCCTGTCTCTCTGTGCCAGTTAGTCTTGTATGTTTCCAAGTCAACCAGCGGTTTCCCTGGTCTCCTGCTTCTTGTATTCTCCTTTTTCTAGTCCTCCTGGTTTTGACCCTTGCCTATTTCTGGACTTTTTACCCGCCTGCCTGACCATTCTGCCTGCCTTGACCTCGAGCCTGTCTGCCACTCTGTACCTCCTGGACTCTGATCTGGTTTGGACCTTTTTGCCTGTCCACAACTATTCTCTTGCCTACCCCCTTGGATTAATAAATATTGTAAGACTCCAACCATCTGCCTCCTGTGTCTGCATTTGGGTCTCGCCTTGTGCCTTGATAGGCACACTGGAGAAGTGTGCTCTTCACGGATGAATCCCGGTATCAACTGTGATGATGATATGAAACCTAATGAATTGGGATATTTCCAATGTTCAGCAGTTCACAGCAGTACAGATTTTTGGAATGGGTGACAGGAGTGTATTACGTGTTCACAGATAAGTCCTTTATTATTTCCTATTATGTTGAATACCAATTATACTTTTGTAACATGGTGTTTTGCCCCTGGCCTGTGTTGTGGCTTAGCTCATTCAGTTTTTTAACCTCGGTCTTTGCTCTTGAGCATAATACTCTAGGCTAATATAATTAGCCTACAGCTATTCCTTGCACAGGTGAATTGAGAATTGTTATTGTGCTCACACCACTTGACTTTTTCCACATTTTGTTGTGTTACAGCCTGAATTGAAAATTGATTAAATCACCTTTTTTTTGTTACTGGCCTACGTATAATTCCCCATAATTTCAAAGTGGAATTATTAATTAAAAATGAAAAGCTGAAATGTATTGAGTCTAAGTATTCAACCCTTTTGTTACGGCAAGCCTAAATAAATTCAGGAGTAAAAAAATGGATTAACAAGTCACATAAATTGCATGAACATGATTTTTGAATGACTACCGCATCTCCGTACCGCACACATACAGAGGGAAAAAAGTATTTGATCCCCTGCTGATTTTGTACATTTGTCCACTGACAAAAATGATAAGTCTATAATTTTAATGGTAGGTTTATTTTAACAGTGAGAGACAGAATAACAAACAAAAAATCCAGAAAAATGCATGTAAAAAATAAATTGATTTGCATTTTAATGAGGGAAATAAGTATTTGACCCCTCTGCAAAACATGACTTATAGTACTTGGCAATCACAGAGGTCAGATGTTTCTTGTAGTTGGCCACCAGGTTTGCACACATCTCAGGAGGGATTTTGTCCCACTCCTCTTTGCAGATCTTCTCAAAGTCATTAAGGTTTCAAGGCTGATGTTTGGCAACTCTAACCTTCAGCTCCCTCCACAGATTTTATATGGGATTAAGGTCTGGAGTCTGGCTAGGCCACTCCAGGACCTTAATGTGCTTCTTCTTGAGCCACTCCTTTGTTGCCTTGGCCGTGTGTTTTGGGTCATTGTCATGCTGGAATACCCATCCACGACCCATTTTCAATGCCATGGCTGAGGGAAGGAGGTTCTCACCCAAGATTTGACGGTACATGGCGCCCTTTGATGCGGTGAAGTTGTCCTGTCCCCTTAGCAGGAAAACACCCCCAAAGCATAATGTTTCCACCTCCATGATTGACGGTGGGGATGGCGTTCTTGGGGTCATAGGCAGCATTCCTCCTCCTCCAAACACGGTGAGTTGAGTTGATGCCAAAGAGCTCCATTTTGGTCTCATCTGACCACAACACTTTCACCCAGTTGTCCTCTGAATCATTCAGATGTTCATCGGCAAACTTTAGTCAGCCACCAATTGTGCAAGTTCTCCCATTTAGAAAGATGAGAGAGGCCTGTAATTTTCATCATAGGTACACTTCAACTATGACAGACAAAATGAGAAAAAAAAATCCCAAAAATCACATTGTAGGATTTTTAATGAATTTATTTGCAAATTATGGTGGAAAATAAGTATTTGGTCACCTACAAACAAGCAACATTTCTGGCTCTCACAAACCTGTAACTTCTTCTTTAAGAGGCTCCTCTGTCCTCCACTCGTTACCTGTATTAATGGCGCCTGTTTGAACTTGTTATCAGTATAAAAGACACCTGTCCACAACCTCAAACAGTCACAATCCAAACTCCACTATGGACAAGACCAAAGAGCTGTCAAAGGACACCAGAAACAAAATTGTAGACCTGCACCAGGCTGGGAAGACTGAATCTGCAATAGGTAAGCAGCTTGGTTTGAAGAAATCAACTGTGGGAGCAATTATTAGAAAATGGAAGACATACAAGACCACTGATAATCTCCCTCGGTCTGGGGCTCCATGTAAGATCTCACCCCGTGGGGTCAAAATGAACACAAGAACGGTGAGCAAAAATCCCAGAACCACACGGGGGGACATAGTGAATGACCTGCAGAGAGCTGGGACCAAAGTAACAAAGCCTACCATCAGTAACACACTACGCTGCTAGGGACTCAAATTCTGCAGTACCAGACGTGTCCCCCTGCTTAAGCCAGTACATGTCCAGGCCCGTCTGAAGTTTGCTAGAGAGCATTTGGATGATCCAGAAGAGGATTGGGAGAATGTCAGATGAAACCAAAATATAACTTTTTGGTAAAAACTCAACTCGTCGTGTTTGGAGGACAAAGAATGCTGAGTTGCATCCAAAGAACACCATACCTACTGTGAAGCATGGGGGTGGAAACATGCTTTGGGGCTGTTTTTCTGCAAAGGGACCAGGACGACTGATCGGTGTAAAGGAAAGAATGAATGGGGCCATGTATCGTGAGATTTTGAGCGAAAACCTCCTTCCATCAGCAAGGGCATTTTAGGATGAAACGTGGCTGGGTCTTTCAGCATGACAATGATCCCAAACTCACCGCCCGGGCAACGAAGGAGTGACTTCGTAAGAAGCATTTCATGGTCCTGGAGTGGCCTAGCCAGTCTCCAGATCTCAACCCCATAGAAAATCTTTGGAGGGAGTTGAAAGTCTGTGTTGCCCAGCACCAGCCCCAAAACATCACTGCTCTAGAGGAGATCTGCATGGAGGAATGGGCCAAAATACCAGCAACAGTGTGTGAAAGCCTCGTGAATACTTACAGAAAACATTTGACCTCTGTCATTGGCAACAAAGGGTATATAACAAAGTATTGAGATAAACTTTTGTTATTGACCAAATACTTATTTTCCACCATAATTTGCAAATTAATTAATTAGAAATTCTACAATGTGATTTTCTGGATTTTTTTTCTCATTTTGTCTGTCATAGTGTACCTATGATGAGGCCTCTCTCGTCTTTTTAAGTGGGAGAACTTGCACAATTGGTGGCTGACTAAATACTTTTTTGCCCCACTGTATATGTGCTTTCTTGAGCAGGGGGACCTTGCGGGCGCTGCAGGATTTCAGTCCTTCACGGCGTAGTGTGTTCCCAATTGTTTTCTTGGTGACTATGGTCCCAGCTGCCTTGAGATCATTGACAAGATCCTCCCATGTAGTTCTGGGCTGATTCCTCACTGTGCTCATGATCATTGCAACTCCACGAGGTGAGATTTGTTTATTTTATTTTATTTTTTAAAATTTGACCTTCATTTAACTAGGCAAGTCAGTTAAGGACAAATTCTTATTTCCAATGACGGCCTAAAAACAGTGGGTTAACTGCCTGTTCAAGGGCAGAACGATAGATTTGAACCTTGTCAGCTCGGGGGTTTGAACTTTAAACCTTCCGGTTACTAGTCCAACGCTCTAACCACTAGGCTACCCTGCCGCCCCAAGCATGCCGCCCCTTGCATATGGAGCCCCAGGCCGAGGGAGATTGACAGTTATTTTGTGTTTCTTCCATTTGCGAAAAATCGCACCAACTGTTGTCACCTTCTCACCAAGCTGCTTGGTGATGGTCTTGTAGCCCATTCCAGCCTTGTGTAGGTCTACAATCTTGTCCCTGACATCCTTGGAAAGCTCTTTGGTCTTGGCCATGGTGGAGAGTTTGGAATCTGATTAATTGATTGCTTCTGTGGACAGGTGTCTTTTATACAGGCAACAAACTGAGATTAGGAGCACTCCCTTTAAAAGTGTGTTTCTAATCTCAGCTCGTTACCTGTATAAAAGACACCTGAGCCAGAAATCTTTTTGATTGAGAGGGGGTCAAATACTTATTTCCCTCATTAAAATGCAAATCAATTTATAACATTTTTGACATGCGTTTTTCTAGATTTTTTTGTTGTTATTCTGTCTCTCACTGTTCAAATAAACCTACCATTAAAATTATAGATTGATCATTTCTTTGTCAGTGGACAAACGTACAAAATCAGCAGGGGATCAAATACTTTTTTCCCTCACTGTACAAGTATCTGTAAGGTCCCTTAGTCGAGCAGTGAATTTCAAACCGATTCAACCAAAAAGACCAGAGAGGTTTTCCACTGCCTCACACAAAGAATGTTAGATTGGTAAAAAAACTAAACAGACATGATTATCCTTTTAAGCATGGAGTTATTAATTACACTTTGGATGGTGTATCAATACAGCCAGTAACTACAAAGATACAGGCGTCCTTCCTAAGTCAGTTGCAGGGGAGGAAGGAAAACGGTCAGGGATTTCACATTGAGGCCAATGGTGACTGTGATAAAATTCTATAGGAAAACATGGTTCAGTCTGCTTTGCACCAGGCACTGGGAGATGAATTCACCTTTCAGCAGGACAATAACCTAAAAAACAGTTGCTAATCAAGAAGACAGTGAATGTTCCTGAGTGGCCGAGTTAGTTTTGAATTAAATCGGCTTGAAAATGTATGGCAAGACCTGAAAATGGTTGTCTAGCAATGATCAACAACCAATTTGACAGAGCTTGAAGACTTTTGAAAAGAATAATGGGAAAATGTTACACAATCGAGATGTGGAAAGCTCTTAGAAACTCAAAGCTGTAATCGCTGTCAAAGGTGATTCTAACATGTATTGACTCAGGGTTGTGAAAATGTATAGAAATGATATATTTCTGTATTTCCTGTTCAATATATTTGCTAAACTTTCTAAAAACATATTTTCCCTTTGTCATTATGGTGTATTGTGTGTGTGTAGACGGATGAGAGACAAATATATTCAATCCATTTTGAGTCCAGGCTGTAACACAACACAATGTGGAATAAGCCAAGGTGTCACGCCCTGACCATAGAGAGCTGTTTAATCTCTATGTTGGTTGGGGCGTGACAGTGACTAGGGTGGTTTATCTAGGTGAATGATATATTTATGTTGGCCTGGTATGGTTCCCAATCAGAATCAGCTGTTTATCGTTGTCTCTGATTGGGGATCAGATTTAGGTATCCATTTCCCCATTGTGCTTTGTGGGATCTTGTCTAGGCGAGCACTACTCTGAGCTTCACGTTTCGTTTGTTCGCTTTATTGTTTTTGTTCTTTAAGTTTCTCTTCCAAATAAAAGGATGGAAACATACCACGCTGCATCTTGGTCCTCTCCTTATAACGATCGTGAATCAGAGTATGTGCTGGAGCGGAGCTTGCCCATTTTTACTGGAGAGTGGAGCGAAATTCCCAAAGGCTGGAGCGTCGGCCTTCTCGTCCGCTCTAATTTCGCTCCAGTGACACTCACTTCACGAGCTCAGGGCATGCCCGCCACAGCATGCATTTGTAGTCTACTTGTGCTGCTATAGCCCTTTGCTTTAGCTACTGTCATGAAGTTCGCAAAATATTTTCATTAAAAAAACGGATAAAACACAGTTGCTAAATCAAGGTGACTTCCAAAGATGTAGACCAAGAGCAAGAGAGGGAGTACAGTAATCTAGTGTCCACAACTAAATAATCATTGTGGAATCAGAAAAAACACATATCCCAAAAGCATGATGGTGTACTTACTATGTGCACATGCTAAAATAAAGGAAGCAGATGGGTAGAAAATTACGAGTGTCATTGTAGCAATGTATTTATAAACTAAAAATCAGATCTCTTAAATGTTTTGTTTATTTATAGTTATATCTATATAATAGGCCATAATCGGGTTGGCCGAATAGGCCTGGTATATTCCCACTTTCCGTTTTGATTGGGTTATTTTCCCTAAAAACCTATTGGCCTACCTATAAAAATTAAATTGTAAAAACTCTGAGGCATATTCTCCGCTGCTGGCCGGCTCTCTTAGTAGGCACCATTGCAAGAGCCTTAAGCCACATACGGGCCAAACTCATTGTTTCTAAAAATGAATCAAAGGCACTTATAAGTCATTTTTCGTTTAATTTGTATTTAATTCTAAGTAAGTCATAGCCTATATGCGCGCAATTTATAGACTATAATGATGTAATACAACAAAATGGTGTTTAAATGCTGAGCGCTTTATATCCCTACCAGCCTATTGTGTCGCACTAGCAAATGCTTCACAATGTATTTATTTTAGACCTTGAAATAATTGAAATAATATAGCCCAAATAATTAATTTCCGTTCATTGTTAGGCTCCCTGTCTGGCTCCTGACATATTTAGTGCGTATATGCTTTTTAGTATGACATGGTATGACATATTTAGTATGACATTTGTTCGCTTCTTACAGTCACCTTTTCATGTTTGTTCAAATACTTTTCATTCAAATCCATATGGTTTGGTTTCAATTCTGAAAAAACAATTGTTATGTCCAGGTAGTCACAAATATAGATGGTTAAAGTGTGATTTTAGTATAGATTTTAGTATAGAGCGAAATTGGAGCGAAAGGTTTTTATTCTTGTGAGCGCAGAGCGGATTGTAGGAATGGAGCGCTGGAGCGGTGTGCAACGATTGCTCCATCAGCGATGAGCAGGCTTTGTAAACGCTGACCTCTACTCACTTGCTCTGGTATGAATTCTTTCTTGAAGGCACTTTTATATGGTGTCCGCATTGCACTTCTTTCTGATTTAAGTGATGCATGTTTTTTCTCATATTCATATTAATTCATTTTGAAAAAAATAATGCTTATGTGGACAAAGTGGTCATCTCGAATGAAACAATGACATTGCATTTTACCAACTACACTGGTCAGAGATTGACAAAGACATGTTGGATTAAATATCTAGTGTAGAATTACAACCTGCAGCACCACAGCACGTGCACTGAGGAATGGAGGGAGCAAAGGGGGGTTGAGTTAAAACATGGGTATAAATGGGTATAAAATACTATTAACCATAGGCGAAAATATATACAATCTTATTGTATATATTTGTGGGTTTGGGGTCCCCTGGAGGTCGGGGGGCCCCAGATAGCATATGGACACTTCATAATCATTGGCAAAACGTGTAGATTTGCAGGAAATTTGCTTAAAAACTGCAAAAACAATACTCAATGACACAATTTGTAGAATAGCATTTTAAAACAGCACATTTTTCTCTCTGCCTATTGTAAAAAAAATGTGAAATGCAGAAAGTTAGCAGGGTTGGGGGATGATAGTCCGGCTATGTTCCTCCACTCTGACGTTCTGTATATGGAGAGAGGCGGTTAGCCAGATGAATACACCACTGGCACTGACCCGGCACCCCTGGCAGGCTAAAACGAAGGAACCAAAACAGTACCACGTACCACGTCGTCTATACTTCTGTCACTGACAAGTGTCAGTTCTTGTCCATGGTATGTTTACACTCAATTACTATATTTAAAAAAAGTGGACTGGCCATAAGGTAGGCAAACTCCAACTATAATACAAATCAGTCTTCATATTTTGTCTTCTTAATATTTGCCTTGAAATACTTTAATTAATGATGGTGATGACTTATTCTTCCACCTATCCTTCCACTTATACTGTGTTTTCAAAATACGACTCAAATACCCCTCAAGAGAGGCATAATAAGTAGTCAAACGGTGTAGAATTGCAGGAAATGCATTTTAAAATGTAATATATATATATATTTATATCAGGTGAGGACCCTGGACACACTGTCTCCTGTTCATCCACCCAATAACTACACAATTTCTCGCTTGCTAGAAACAATTTAAGTTACTTTCCTCAGCTTTATGCACTCTTGGTGATTGGCCTACATTTCAAATGCAAATGTGATAATCTGAAAACATATTCTCATTCTTCTATAGCCTACATAATTCTGTCGCTATCATTATTTGACATTCAAGTATGAATAGATATCGAAGTTAGACCTCAGATCAAGCGTTAACCGGCGATAGCAGACAACCACACAGAGGATGTCTGGGTGGTGTTGGATGTGGAACTGCATTGGAGCCTTCAAATCGGTGAGCAGCTGCTCCTGCGATCATAGTCATGAAGACACACCCGCCCCACTCCTGTCAGAAGTTCAGAATGATAAAATGTACGCTATATAGAAATATTTATGCTCAAATTGAAAAAATGAGGATTTTTTTTATCCCATCCTATTCGAGGTGCAGAACTTGTGAACAAGGCTGCATGGGATTTCTCTTAATTAATGCAACGCAGTGCAGCCAACAATATCCTCTTTAATGGCATGGAGCGGCTTGTGGATTTGACAGCTAGCTATAACGCAGTTCCACTTCCGACACCCAACCACTATGCAGATGTCGGCTAAAGCGGATGTGATTTAATAGAGCCACTAATAAAGGAAGACAGGTGGTGGAAATGATGCATTATAAAATATACGTTTCAAGAAAGACACAGGGTTTGTATGAGGTAGTCTGCGAATCACAGCTATTTGCAAAATAAAATCATGGAGAAATAATGTTGTAACAGATCTGAAGATGGATTTAAGTAGGCCTACAGCTGTGTTGGAGTAGAGTAAATATTTCCACATGTAGGACTATCTATTAAAATCGTCAGAGATTTTCTTTCTGGAGATTTAGGCCTAAACGAGGAAACAAACTCTTGTTCTTACTCCAACCATTAGCTTAAAAGCCGTGTTCGGAATGTATTTTATTTGATGGCAGTATTTGTTGTTGTTGTTGTAATTTCGAGCAGTTGAATCCTTTCAATCATTAGAGATCATACCTACAAAAGTATTTTAAAAGTATTTAGAAAGCGCGTTAAAAACTCAACAATAAAACCTGTGAAGCAAACCGCATACCCGACCGGCTTAATTCACAACAATACCGAAAGCAAGCAACTTTACTGCTACTAATAACATTATTATTATTGACCATAGTAGCCTAGACCCAATGGTATTAATAACTGTAAGGGGTAGTTGAAGTAGGGGCAGTTGAAGTAGTAGGCGTTTTACTATTATGGTATTATTTTGCTATATTTGAAGATTCGGCCTATTTGGAGACCATAACGCATACTTTTGCCAGTAAACATATGTTCTATCAATGCATCATTAGCGCCAAAGATGTTCAACATTATTTGACTTAATATTAGCAGGTAGGCTATAAATAGGCTACCTATATAATGTCGACGCTGACAGAACGCATGCGTTACTATATTGTGATCCTGAATGAGCATGGTGGTGGCTTTGATGCAAAAGCAGGGTGTAAATTACCTGACAATTGAAGTCTTTATCTATTCTTTCATAATAGCCCCCCGTAATAGCCAACCACCTATTTATTTCCCCAAGATTCATCTGGATATGTCAATCTGAATTTTGGGAGGTGGGATGTCTTCTGTTCTCCTCCAATGCCCTCATTTTCCCTTCCCTCTCTCCTTTATTGCCTCTCAGCGAATCTTCAAAGATCGCGGACCCTATAATTAAGGGGCGGGCTCTCTCTTTCCAAAGAGGTTCGTGCGCTCGTGCCGGAGTTCTCCCAAACTGTCCTGGGACCACGAGCAGAGAAGAGAACAGTCTATCCAACTTCCCTCTCGACTCTTTGGACTTTGTTTCTCAGGGATGGCTGCATCTATCCTGGAGGTATGGAATATACTTGTATGTGTTTTTGAATGAACTTTTAAGTTGTTTTACAGTTAGGGCGCCAATTGCTGCTGTATTTTTCACGAACTGAGTGTCGTGGTCAACTTAATGCGCACTGGTAGGCTACTATATCGGTCTGTTCAGTGCGCTTCTTGAACGATCAGTCATGCTAAGCTAAGACTCAACGGGGAGGGGATTGAAAATTGATTGACAGCAATTAACCTGGAAACGGGAGCTAAGGCAACAGGATACGCCAAATCGACAGCAGGCGCTTATTAGGGAGACGGGTAAATCCACCCTCAACAGCCATGCGGCGCCCCTGGGGACTTTGTTGCTTCTGTGAGGAGACTAGAGACCTAAATGGTCTTAAGTTTAATAACTTGAATCTGCCCAATAATCGAGTAGGCTATAGGGTACTAGGGGGTAACTAGCCTCCACTAAGAAGAATGTCATTAATTGTTGTTTTTAGAAAAGGGGTGTTTTTAAAGTATGGTGGTTATTGCAGAAAATGAATCCATTTTATTTAGAAATTATTTTTCAGGATCAGTGGGTCCCCCACGGGACGGTTGAGCTAACGTAGGCTAATGCAATTAGCATGAGGTTGTAAGTAACAAGAACATTTCCCAGGACATAGACATATCTGATATTGGCAGAAATAATACATTCTTGTTAATCTAACTGCACTGTCCAATTTACAGTAGTTATTACAGTGAAATAATACCATACTATTGTTTGAGGAGAGTGCACAGTTATAAACTTGATTTAGTTTAGGCACTTTTAGGCACATTTGGGCAGTCTTGATACAAAATGTTGAACAGAAATGCAACGGTTCATGGATCAGTCTAAAACGTTGCACATACACTGCAGACATCTAGTGGCCAAAATAAAAATGCTGCCAAGGCTGATATAATATATTATGGCCTTTCTCTTGCATTTCAAAGATGATGGTACAAAAAAAATACAAAAAACAGTTGTTTTTTCTTTGTATTTTCTTTTCACCAGATCTATTGTGTTATATTCTCCTACATTCAAATTGTCCACAAACTTCAAAGTGTTCCCTTTAAAATGGTATCAAGAATATGCATATCCTTGCTTCAATGCCTGAGCTACAGGCGGTTCAATTTGGGTATGTCATTTTAGGTGAAAATTAAAAAAAAAGTGGTAGATCCTTAAGAGGTTTTAACTCACCTGCACATTCATTTTCTTTGTTCTTTCTTCGTTGTTCTTTTTCCATGTAATCCAGTATGTACAATTGCACTAAATATGATTGAAATAATGCAAGATTTTAAATCTCAGCAGTCTTTAAAATGACATTCAGGAGCAAAAGGTTTTCTATACTTGTTTTGAATTCCTAAAAAAATAAAATAATAACTGGAATATAATATTAGAATGGAATATAACTAATAACACTGGAATATAACATTCAATAACAATACATCATAACTCAACTAATTCAGTGTAACAGTGATGTCGCATCTCTCATGCTCTGCGATTGCACAATGCTAATTTGTACATAGGTCACAAATTAAGCTAGGCACAGCGAAATTGGAGCACTACTCATGAAACCAGCTCCTGTACTGCTCACACCTAATCCAGTCCCGACCTGTGAATGAAAACAGCTCCTTACAGAAAATACACTCTGCATCCCCTTCTTTGGTGGCTGATGTGGCTTATTGTGTTGTAACAACCTTCTTTGAGACAACCCTTTTTTAAAGAACCTGATCCGTTTTCTTACTCTCTCTCTTTTCATCTTGTTGAATGTTTCTGTCAAGCATTTTCCTCCATCAACCTTTTGTAAGGTGAGGCTGTCAGCACAGCCACAGACTCTGCCTTCCTCTTCTTCGGCCTCTCCTCCTGGAGCTTCGGCCTTAGGGACAACTCCAATAGAACTGCTGCAGCTGTTGGCTGTTGGTTTAACCAAAAACAAACAAACAAACAAACAAGAACACATGAGGATTGGTACAATAAACACTTCTAATCACTATATAGAAATATATATATTCCCTAAAATGAGTGCTGACTTTATTTTTTGTAAACAACATTTGGAACAAGTGTAGGCTGCAGGGATTTTGGTGTTAGAGCTGGTGGAGGTGGAGGTACTGTAGAGCTAGTGATGGCAGCGGTAGAGGTGGCAGTGGTGGCGGTAGAGCACTCAAATCAAATCAAATTTTATTTGTCACATACACATGGTTAGCAGATGTTAGTGCGAGTGTAGCGAAATGCTTGTGCTTCTAGTTCCGACAATGCAGTAATAACCAACAAGTAATCTAACTAACAATTCCAAAACTACTGTCTTATACACAGTGTAAGGGGATAAAGACATTTACATTTTACATTTAAGTCATTTAGCAGACGCTCTTATCCAGAGCGACTTACAAATTGGTGCTTTCACCTTTTGACATCCAGTGGAACAGCCACTTTACAATAGTGCATCTAGGTCTTTTAAGGGGGGGGGGGGGAGAAGGATTACTTTATCCTATCCTAGGTATTCCTTAAAGAGGTGGGGTTTCAGGTGTCTCCGGAAGGTGGTGATTGACTCCGCTGTCCTGGCGTCGTGAGGGAGTTTGTTCCACCATTGGGGGGCCAGAGCAGCGAACAGTTTTGACTGGGCTGAGCGGGAACTGTACTTCCTCAGTGGTAGGGAGGCGAGCAGGCCAGAGGTGGATGAACGCAGTGCCCTTGTTTGGGTGTAGGGCCTGATCAGAGCCTGGAGGTACTGAGGTGCCGTTCCCCTCACAGCTCCGTAGGCAAGCACCATGGTCTTGTAGCGGATGCGAGCTTCAACTGGAAGCCAGTGGAGAGAGCGGAGGAGCGGGGTGACGTGAGAGAACTTGGGAAGGTTGAACACCAGACGGGCTGCGGCGTTCTGGATGAGTTGTAGGGGTTTAATGGCACAGGCAGGGAGCCCAGCCAACAGCGAGTAGCAGTAATCCAGACGGGAGATGACAAGTGCCTGGATTAGGACCTGCGCCGCTTCCTGTGTGAGGCAGGGTCGTACTCTGCGGATGTTGTAGAGCATGAACCTACAGGAACGGGCCACCGCCTTGATGTTATTTGAGAACGACAAGCCGAAAAGAAAAAAAAGAATATAAAGAATATGTACATGAGGATATATGAATGAGTGATGGTAAAGGGCAGCATACAGTAGATGGTATCGAGTACAGTATATACATATGAGATGAGTATGTAGACAAAGTAAACAAAGTGGCATAGTTAAAGCGGCTAGTGATACATGTATTACATAAGGATGCAGTCGATGATATAGAGTACAGTATATGCGTATGCATATGAGATGAATAATGTAGGGTAAGTAACATTATATAAGGTAGCATTGTTTAAAGTGGCTAGTGATATATTTACAGCACTGTGGTTGAATGGAGACTATGCATTCAAAATAAACAACAAAAACAATACATCGGTGTCAGTACAATAAACACTTTATACCACGTCCATGCTGCTTCTGCTATTTTTAATTCATTTAGATTACTTTTTCTTACCGGCAATGGGCTCAGGCTGCTCTATAACCTCCGTGGCCAAGAAGTCTGCCTCTGTAAAGATGTCCTTTTCAAAGGTCACAGCCCACTGGCCCGGAAGCCTCTACTCCTCTCTCCACACTGGCCACCTTGTTATAGGCCTTTGCGAAGAGGCCAGCCATTTGGTATATACCTATCTTTTTCCCATCTTTCGTCATCCACTGATCTCCTGCCCTGTTGTAGTAAAAGGCCTTCAGACCCTTGAAGAAGGTACGGTCTAACGGCTGCATCTTCTGGCTGCAGTGGGGTGGCAGAATGATGGCAGGGGGTGGCAGAGTGATGCAGTGGGGTGGCAGAATAACTCCCTGGGCTCTTGCTGGCAAGAAAGCCTCCAGGGACTTATGGGAGTGGTGCCCATCGATGATAAGGATGTGGGGTCCCTCAGGGGTGCAACCAACACTGTGGGCAAAGTGGTAGAGCCAGTTGTCAAAGATGGTACTGTCGACACAGCCTGAGTCACTTACCATTCCCACGGACCCTGGAGGTGCTCTAACCAGCAGCTGTTCGTTCATCTTCTTCCGGTGGAAGAGGGGCGGTACGTACTGCTCCGCTAAACTGATAGCACAAATTACTTTGAAGCCCCTCTCTGTGCTGGTCTTCCGTGCAACCTATTTTGCTCCCTTGTTACCACCACAGGCAACAGTTTCTGGACATTTTGTATTCCAGTCTCATCTATTTTCCAAATCTTTGTTGGCCTGACGTCCCTGATGCTGTTTAAAACGTCCTTGTAGGCCATCAAAAACTGGTGAACCTTATGTTTATTTAAGCCCACGGCCCTCGCAAGACTGGTTGCTTAAAGTATTCACACCCCTTGATGTTTTCAACATTTTGTTGTGTTACAGCCTGAATTTAAAATTGATTCAATTGAGTTGTTTTTGGTCACTGGCCTACACATAGTACCTCATAATGTCAAAGTAATTAAAAATTAAACATGAAAGCATGAAAAGTAAAGTATCAAAAAAATCATATTTAAAATTCACAATCTAATCACATTTAATTCCTATTTTCCACTTTCTTTCATTCTTCAGTCACTTTGCCAAAACAAGCAGCCTATATCAAGACAGTCATTTCATTTAAATTCAGCTGAAAAACGAATGAGAGGGGAAAGCAGAAAAAACAGCCTGCCATACTGTTTTGATTAGTGTTGACACTGACAGAAGCAATAGTAGTAGCAGCCATTTCCTGTGTCTAATCCCTCCTGTCTCCTCATCTCTCTAGGAGGAAGCTCGTTATGGCTCCAGTTCTTTTGCTATGCTAACCGCCACCTGCAACAAGTTTGGAAGCCCTGTGAGGGACTCAGCCACACCTGGAAAGACCGGCACCGGCAGCACCGTTCCAGGCAGGAAGCAGTATAGCATGACCTTAGACCTCCAGAAGAACGGCAGGGGAGGGGAGAGCATTGAGAACTCCTATACTGGGTTGTTCAGCTCCGGAGGGAGGCTACTCACACCCACCGAGAGTCCACCACCGTCTTCTGGGGGGTACACGTCTGAGTACAACCCATTCTCCCACTCCTTCCAGACCTCTATGTCCCAGGAGCAGTCCTTGCTGGTGTCCAAGGCCCACGGCACAGCCGACTGTCTGACCAGCGTCTACACCTCCCTGGACATGACCCACCCTTACGGCTCCTGGTACAAGGCTGGCATCCACCCTGGCATCACCGCTGCCCCCTCCAATGCCACATCCTCCTGGTGGGAAGTCCACCCCAACACCAACTGGTTAAGTGCTGCCCAGCCCCAGACGGACAGCCTCCAGGGCTCCCTCCAGCCCATCCCTCCCCAAGCTTCTCTCAGCCCCCAGCTGCCCAGCTACGCCTCTGACTTCACCTCCATCAACACAGCTCAGTACCCCTCAGTGAGCCTGGGCTCCTCATCACACCTCCTCCAGTCCTCCCAGCACATGCTGCCTCAGGACATGTACAAGCCCAAGCAGGTGTCCGGCGGGGGGCTGATGGAGAGTCAGATGGGCCTGAAGCCTGCAGCTGGATCACGAGGGTATGGAGGAACCACCACTGGCAGGTCCACCTGTGACTGTCCCAACTGCCAGGAGTTGGAGCGGCTGGGGGCCTCAGCTGCATCCCTGAGGAAGAAGCCTGTCCATAGCTGCCACATCCCAGGGTGTGGGAAAGTCTATGGGAAGGCCTCGCATCTCAAGGCCCACCTCCGCTGGCACACTGGAGAGAGACCCTTCGTCTGCAACTGGCTGTTCTGTGGGAAGCGATTCACACGCTCCGACGAACTGGAGAGGCATGTCCGCACGCACACACGGGAGAAGAAGTTCACCTGCCTGCTGTGTAACAAGAGATTCACCCGCAGTGACCACCTCAGCAAGCACCAGAAGACGCACGCAGAGTCTGCCCTGCAGCAGGGAAAGACCGGGGAGGGAGAGACCCAGGACACCAGGAATGAGGAGATGGCAGTCCCCAATAAACCCAACACGGCCATGCAGAATAATGGAGGAGTCCCTAGTGACCCTACTAACAAAGGAGAGAAAACTGGTTCAGGCAATGGGGTGGAAATGAGCAGTGGACTGCTGGAGATCTAACTTCATTCTATATGTTGTCTTGTAGGGTTAGTTGTTGCACCATTGTTGTGCTGCAAAGTTAACTATGTAGCTAAAAACAAACATCATTCTTTTGTATTAGTACATGCTTCCCACACTCTGACATTGTTTGTCAAAGGATGCATTTGACATTGATCAAGATAACCGGACAGGCAGGTTGAAAATACACATTCTGTGGACCACACACACACATGTACACACAGCCACCACACACAACATTTCTTCATTTTCTGCAAGAGCAGAGGTAAAATTACTAGGAAGCCAAAGAAGAAAATAAGTGTAGATAGCATGAGGGAGTTTATGGGGTATTGCTTACTCCATAAAGTTTAATTTTGTTCTTTATTACTTCAGTAAGAAACAGACAAGTAGTGGTTTAATCTTATACTGCATACATTTTGTTTTTGGGTTTGCAAATGTGTGTATGTATGCTTCTCCTGATGTATTATTTAATTTTCTATTTACACAAATAATCTAATTTATGTCTTATATTATAAGACTTAAAGATGATCTTGCATTGTGCAGACAGCGTATTATTGCCTAATAAATGGCAAGTTAAAGCTGGCCATTGATGATAATTTAGTAATTAAGATTTTTGTTGTTTCTTTTATTTATTGATTATAACTAAGATGCTGTTGTTGGTGCTGTAGTGTTTGAAGGCTTAGTTGTTTCTGAAAACTACTATTTCTACATAACCTTTCTATTTGTGAAGTCTGCACACCTGCCACGTTGATAGTTGATGAAAGCCTTTAGTGGCTTGGCTGATTCTAGAGCAGTGTTATTTTTCTGACCTTCTCTGTTTTGTTGATTAACCTCTTTACAACTAACTGTAATGAAAAGGACACTTGCAACAACAATATTAAAACACTTAAGTTAGATAGTGATCAGATGGTATATTTTCATATCCTACATTTATCACACTAATGCATGATGGATATTTTGGATAATAAACTCTGGATATCTCCTTCATCTTTCCATCCCTCTGTCCTCTAAATCCCTCTTTCTATTGCCATAATCTTACTGCATGTTCCCCTCCATCTTGATCTTCTTGCCTAAACCTCTTAACCAAAACACCTTCATTATCTTCTTGCAGGCGCCACAAACAAAGCGGTCGACTGAGATTTACTCTCTGGTCGACACAATAACCCCTTTGACAGCGCCACTGTAGTTACACCACTATAGTTACCACGGAGACAATCAGGTCTCTCTTCAGCCTCACAGAGTCAATTAGACCTAGCAATGGTCCAGTTAAGTGAGGGAAGGAGGGAGGGAACGGGAGGAAGAAGGGAGATGGAGGAGGAAAGTAATTGCATGGTTTATTGAGGGAGGTGTCTAAACAAAAGGCTAAAATTAAAGTTAAAGAGAGATAAAGGACAAAAAACATGAGGATGTGGACTGGAGGGAATAGTTTCTGCATAGGAGAGGACCTACCTGAAGGTATGGATTACTGAGGTTAACTTAGAATTAAGTGATTGTCAAGAGAGGTTATGTACAACAGGTGTTGAGGGAGAAGAACATGGACATCGGTGTTGTCAATAACAAGGTACTAAATACATTTTATTTTGAAAGGAAAGGAAGAGTAATGTGGTTGGTGGATGGAGGCAGCACAACGCAGTTTATGGGATTACAAAAATTGCTTACTTGAGTCCAAACTATTTTTCTTATCATTTAGAATTATATATTTGAGATTCAATTCACATTTTATGAGTGAGAAAATATGTTTGCGCACAGTGTGTTATACAGTGAAACAATTTCAGAACATGTCACATTAAAGGACAGCTTTCCTCAAGCACTTCAAAGCTGTCCTAACCCCCACCCCCAACTCCCAACCCCCATACAGATTCCCCTGTCCTGCTCTTCCATTTACACTTCCCTTCCCATGCCTCATGGTTCCAATTTAACTCTTCTAATGAGCTGTAGTTGAGGTCCATTTCTATAAAACATCCCCAGGCCCAGTCTTTCATCAGGGAGTGACATGTTTATAGTGGTCTGAAGTGGGTGCAGTGCTCCTGCCGCACTGCTCTATGCTGTCCAGTCCACAACATATTAAAGGCTTGTAGTGGGGGAATGGGTAGGGAGGGTAGGGTGTGTCAGGCAAGGCAGAGTGGAGACAGGGGGTAGAGGAGGGTCAGTGGCTTTTAAGTAGTCTTGTACAACTGGTATTTTGCTCCCTGTTTAATATAGCTACCCCAGCCGGTTAGCACAGCAGCAGTGGTGGTAACAGTGGTAGCTGGTAACCTTAACTTTATTTTTAGGAAGCTTAAAATACGGTCATAAAAATATAAATATATAGCAAGTGAAAAACTGACAAATGACAAAAAAACTGACAATCAAAAAACTGACATATGGTACAGTCAAACTGTATCATATGTTTCTCTCTCTCCTACTTACTACCCCCTACCCCAGACTCACAACCGTGTAACATGGATTCTCTATTTCCTGATTCAACTAGGATACAGGGTGTCCAAAATATCCAAAGGACGCCTAACCAACCTGTTAAAACCATCAACACTGTCTATTCCCCCACCCAACTCATTGCGTGGCCTCATTGCAAACATTCAATCAAACCATGTTTAGTTTAGGAGTTAAGAAGATAGAACATGGAAGAATAACATGGACTGAGATACAGTTCAATAACCTCACCAAGCTTTATGAACCATCATCACCACTCAGATTTGTCCCTGTGGCAATGTTTTCCTTTTAAAAAGAAATATAGATTGTTAGAATGTCTCCACATATGTTAATGACACAGTCTTTCCTGCCTTTATCTTAGTATGGCTGAATAGCTGCAGAAACAATGGAGTTTACAGACAAAGCTGATGGGAACTTATGGAGCAGAGCTTCCCCAAGCCTCCGCAGCCCCTGGGTGTAAGAGGGCAAGGGTTATTAAACACAGGACAAAGGCACAGGTGTCTGCAGGTGTGACTAGGGTCTATCAACAGGGCTGGAGGCTGGGGAGAGAGGGAGAAAGGGAGGAGTGATGGCTGGAGGGGGAGAGAGGGAGGAGAATGTTGACGGTAGGCTAGGCAACCAGGCAAGAGTTAAAAACAAGATAAGACCTGAGAGAGAGGGGGAAGAGGGGAACAGGGAAAAGGGGGAACTGACCTCTCTAAAGCACAACAAGACTGATCGGTCAGTGAGGTCAGGAAGATAGAGGGAATAAAACAGAGAGAAAACATTTAGTTTGGAAGGAATAGACCCAGTTCAGTTTTATTACCTTAAAAAATATTTGTTCTGCTTAAAAGTAATTCCATACCAACACTCCAAACTCAATTATTCCCATAGAAACTCCCATGTTGCTCAATAATTCTTTCTACATAACCTACTAGCCTAACCATTCACAGCCTAACCATGAATAGAAAACTGTCATGAGAGCTCTGTCCTTAGGCTGAGTTATACTGGGTGAACTTAAGAGATTCACCAAAGGCACGATAAGTGAGCCCATTTTGTTTTTAGGAACTGTGGGCAGGTTGTGGGTGACTCCGTGTATCAGGACAAGACCCAGATGCAGACAGTTCGAATCACTGATATTTATTACAAAACAGGGGGCAGGTAAATGACAGATCAAGAGCAGGCAGAGGTCAGTAATCCAGGGAAGAGTCAGTAAGGAACAGAACGGCAGGCAGGCTCAGGATCAGGGCAGGCAGAATGGTCAAAACTGCGCTCGAATATCAACTACCGGGCCTGAATGACATCACGGGGTGTGCAATAGGAGACAAAGGGCTGTGAGACCGGGGTTTAATTCTAGATACATGGAAAGCAGGATGTATACGGAGAGTGCTGGGCAACAGAAGGTGAACAGCAGAGGGGCTAAGGACCTTAGAGATGGGGAAAGGGCAGATAAAATGGAGGGAAAGTTTGCGGAACTCCACATGGAGGGGCAGATCCCGAGTGGACAGCCATACCCTCTGCTCGAGACGGTAGCAGGGAGCAGGCGTCCGGTGGCACTCCGCCTGTCGCCGATACTTGGAGGTGGTCTTGAGGAGGGCGGACTGGGCTCTCTTCCAGGTACGGCGACAGCGGCAGACGAACATCTGGCAGAGGGTATGCTGACCTCTTCCTCCTGCTCAGGGAAGAGCGGAGGCTGATAACCCATGGAACACTCGAACGGAGAGAGACCAGCGGCCAAGCAGGTAAGGGTGTTGTGGGCGTATTCCACCCACACGAGTTGCTGGCTCCATGTGGTGGGGTTGGCAGAGATGAGGCAATGAAGAGTCGTCTCCAGGTCCTGATTGGCTCGCTCCGACTGGCCGTTAGATTGGGGGTGAAAACCGGAAGACAGGCTGGCTGATGCCACAATGAAGGTGCAGAATGCCTTCCAGAACCGGGACGAGAACTGAGGACCACATTGTCCACGGATCTGGAAGAGGTGCTTCATCAGCTGGGCCTTTTCCTTGGCTGAAGGTAACTTGGGAAGGGGAATGAAATGGGCAGTTTTGGAAAGCCTATCCACCACCGTGAGGATAGTGGTGTTGCCATCTGATGGAGGGAGACCCGTGATGTCTAGGGAATGAGAAGAGGATGAAGGAGGCCAGCCGGAGCAGAGTTTTATTCTGGGCACACACGGTGCAGGCGGCGAGGAACGCGGAGGACCCAAGGTTGGCCACCAAAAACATTGTAGTGCAAAGGCCAGGTTGGCAGGCCAGTCGAGAAATGGTTGATAAACACAAACCGGTTCAACATGTCACGGATAATGTCATTAACCAGGGCCTGGAACACAGCAGGAGCATTGGGCAATCCGAATGGCATCACCAGATATTTGTAGTGCCCGCTAGCCGTGTTAATAGTGGTATTCCACTCGTCCCCATCCCGTATCCATACCAGATGGTAGGCATTCCGGAGGTCCAACTTGGAGAAGATGACAGCTCCCTAGAGAGGCTTGAAAGCCAAGGCGATGAGTGGAAGCGGGTAACAACCTTTAACAGTGATGTCATTCAGGCCCGGTAGTTTATACACGAGTGCAGGGTTTTGTCCTTCTCCACAAAGAAGAACCCTGTGGCTGCAGGGGAGACAGAAGGACGGATAGCCCCCGCAGCCAGGGAGTCCTCAATGTACGTCTCCATTGCCTTGTTCTCTGGACCTGACAGGTGAAGTAGTGCCTGGAAGAAGGTCGATGGCGCAGTCATAGGGCCGATGTGGAGGAAGCGAGGTGGCACGGGCCTTGCTGAAAACCTCCCGGAGGTCCTGTTATTCTGCGGGATGATGGAGAGATCGGGGGTTTTCCTGAGCCCGCAGGAAGACGTTCCGGGGTAGGCTGTGCCTACAGTCCAATCAACAAGGGGATTGTATCTCTGGAGCCATGAAAACCCCAACACAACTGATACCTGAGGGGATTTGGTGAGTAGAAACTGGATCCACTCGCTGTGATTGCCTGACACTCACAGGTTGATAGGAACCGTGTTGTGGGTGACTCTGCCAATCAAACGCCCGTCCAGCGCTCTCACATCCATGGGATTCAGAGGGGTTGAGTGGGGATTCCCAGCTCAGACACCAGGGTAGCGTCCGTAAAACTCTTGTCAGCCCCAGAGTCAAGGATTACTCTGAGAGATTTGGACCGGTCAACCCACAGCAGTATGACATGGAGAGGGGTATGAGTAAGGGGAGACTGGACATTATCCGTAATGCCCACCAGTGTACTCATACCTCCTGATGCGCCAGGTTTTTTACAGGACAGGTAGCAATGTAATGAGCTGTAGTCCCACAATTCAGATAGCTCTTGGTGTTCAGTCTGTGTAACCATTTGGCGGGAAACAGTCTAGCTCTGGAGAAGAGTCGGCAGACCTCCTCTCCCTCCTACGTTCCCTGAAGTCACCCATCGATCCAGATGGTGAAAGCGATAAGAGATTTGAGATTGATGGGCAGCTCCCGGGCTGCGGGCTCGTCTTTCACCTCCTCCGATAACCCATTAAGGAATGTGACGAACAGGGCTACCGGGTTCCAGGAACTTTGACAACGTGCGGAAATCGACCACATAGTCTGCCACACTACGAGAGTCATGGCGTTGCCGGAGTAGCTTCCAAGCAGCCTCTCTCTCGGACAACGGAGAATCAAACACTTTCTTCACCTCTGCCATGAGCTCCACTAGACTGAAACACACAGTGACTTGTTGCTCTCACACTGCCGTAGCCCAGCTGAGAACCCTCCTGGACATCAGTGTTATAAGGTATGCTACCTTCAAACAGTCCAAGGGGAAAAAAAGAGGGCTGTAGCTCAAAGATGAGGGAGCACTGGGAGAGAAACGCCCAACATGTCCCTGAATCTCCAACGAAGCGTTCCGGAGTAGATAAGCAGGGTTCTCGGGAAGCCATGATGGGCTGGGGGGGACACACGCTACCTGGAGGTTACGGTAGTGGTTAGCTGTCTAATAGACAATCCGCAAACTTGTTCAAGCAATGTATGGAAAGTACCGTCATTCGGTTTTGCCAAGGTCTGGAATCCTTCCATAAGGTTGTGAAGTAACTCCTCTTGTCTTCCAATGGTGGCTCTGTGGGAGGAGATGGTGTCGCTGAGCTGGTCCGAGTCTATTGGGTCAGTCATGGCCAGTTCGTACTATCAGGATAAGACCCAGATGCAGACAGTTCAAATCACATATGTTTATTACAAAATAGGGGGCAGGCAAACGACAGGTCAAAGGCAGACAGGGGTCAATAATGCAGGGCAGAGTCAGTAAAGGTACAGAATGGCAGGCAGGCTCAGGGTCAGGCCAGGCAGAGGTCAGTAATTCAGGGCAGTGTCAGAAAGGTACAGAATGGCAGGCTGGCCTAGGGCAGGCAGAATGTTCAAAACTGGGAACACTAGAAAAACAAAATCCAGAGCACAGGAAAGATGGGAACTCGCTGGTAGGACTTGATGGGACAAGACAAACTGGCAACAGACAAACAGAAAACGGAAGTAAAAATACACAGGAGATAATGGGGACACATGGGAGACACCTGGTGGGAGGTGGAGACAAGCACAAGTCAGATGAAACAGATCAGGGCGTGACACCGTTCCCCTTTAAAAAGACAATGCTTCCCATTTAATATCCTCTGGATGACATAACACTTCCAGAGGAAAAACTAAGTTAAGTAAATTATGGTTCACTTAAAAAGACACACTCCCTCAACTTAATTATTTTACTTTCATAATTCAGTTAGGTACCGAACTAATAGAAGAACGGCCAAAACCTCTGAATATCCACTTCCTTATTAAGTCATCATTTTAAAAGGCCAGTCGGCCATACTTTTAAAGGTCTGCTGATGCACAGTGTGCTTCTTTACTTTGGTTTTATATACTGGTAGATCTCATTGGAACGTACGGTTCATAGACAAGGGTACATTTAACATTACATTTAAGTCATTTAGCAGACGCTCTTATCCAGAGCGACTTACAAATTGGTGCGTTCACCTTAAGACATCCAGTGGAACAGCCACTTTACAATAGTGCATCTAAATCTTTTAAGGGGGGTGAGAAGGATTACTTTATCCTATCCTAGGTATTCCTGAAAGAGGTGGGGTTTCAGGTGTCTCCGGAAGGTGGTGATTGACTCCGCTGTCCTGGCGTCGTGAGGGAGTTTGTTCCACCATTGGGGGGCCAGAGCAGCGAACAGTTTTGACTGGGCTGCGCGGGAACTGTACTTCCTCAGTGGTAGGGAGGCGAGCAGGCCAGAGGTGGATGAACGCAGTGCCCTTGTTTGGGTGTAGGGCCTGATCAGAGCCTGGAGGTACTGAGGTGCCGTTCCCCTCACAGCTCCGTAGGCAAGCACCATGGTCTTGTAGCGGATGCGAGCTTCAACTGGAAGCCAGTGGAGAGAGCGGAGGAGCGGGGTGACGTGAGAGAACTTGGGAAGGTTGAACACCAGACGGGCTGCGGCGTTCTGGATGAGTTGTAGGGGTTTAATGGCACAGGCAGGGAGCGCAGCCAACAGCGAGTTGCAGTAATCCAGACGGGAGATGACAAGTGCCTGGATTAGGACCTGCGCCGCTTCCTGTTGTGAGGCAGGGTCGTACTCTGCGGATGTTGTAGAGCATGAACCTACAAGAACGGGCCACCGCCTTGATGTTAGTTGAAAACGACAGGGTGTTGTCCAGGATCACGCCAAGGTTCTTAGCGCTCTGGGAGGAGGACACAATGGAGTTGTCAACCGTGATGGCGAGATCATGGAACGGGCAGTCCTTCCCCGGGAGGAAGAGCAGCTCCGTCTTGCCGAGGTTCAGCTTGAGGTGGTGATCCGTCATCCACACTGGGTAAATACATATACAGTACACAAATTAAATACAAATTAAATAGTGTCTGGACAAAACACAGATAATTAGGGCACATTACAGCTCTAATAACCGTAGAAAAGCTCAGTTTATACGTGGTTCCAACATGCGTCAGTTGTCCTGATCTATTCCACATTCTGATTGTGCCCACATTTGTCGACAGGTGTAGACAATCAAAAGATGCATTGTGACCTGATTTGGACTAGATCTTCCTGACCACCTCCTTAGGTAGTTGAAGACCACAGAGCTAGATAGAGGACTCAGGGTCCAAAAGCCCGTTTTAGCATGGCAGCGCTATTGAGGACTTTCGCATTTTGAAGTCAACTGGGTGGGACATCCTATGGGTTAAGGAAGGATCACATAATTCCATCCAGGTCATCAGGAGGGATCAGCCAATCAAGTGATAATCCTGAGAAGCCGGTGTTTGGAGGATATATTGGTACGACGAAGTCGAGGGCCAACAAACTGTGCCAATATATCCTCCAAACACCGGCTTCAAAGGCGTTATCCCTTTTATACAACGGGTTACAAACATATTCAAATAATGATCGACATATTTTCATACTATTTCATCCTTCCACAAGATATAGTCCAAAATACAAATCTAGGTTTGCTTCCCAATCCAGCTGGTCATTCGTTCTATCGGTTCGGTTGCCAGAGATCACACAGTCGTCTTTTTGTTCTGTATCTATGGACAGCAGCCCAGTTGTTCGTTCTAAATGTTCTATTGCCATACCGGCTGGCAACGTTCTGATCCCTTGCTTGCTAGCAAGCCAACTGTCGATCATTTACATTGACGTCAAACAGTGCAGCCAGAATAAAAGCAAAGTAGCTACATTTGTGTTTGTTTAAGCTGTTTTCTAGTGACATTTATTTGGATATATCCATAACAATGAGCTAATGAGGTGCGATTTCACCTGGCATTGAAAATCAAATGCTAGTCTAAAGGAAATGGGAGATAATGTTTAGATTCTTTTTATAGTGGAGATTAAGTTTATACATTGCCTGGCTGGGCTGATGAGACAGTGGATAGCGTGAGATGGAACAGGGTAAATAGGCATTTCAACATCATAGCTTTTTTTACATTTGATTTTTTATTATTAACCCCTCCTCTTCGGAGGACACATATTTTTTTTGTTTTTTTTACAGCGTTTTTACGACATATACAGTACATACATTTTAAATATACATTTGACATACATGGTACTTTTATATAAAGCGGTCACATAACAATAATACTTTACCAAACATAAGCTCTCAAATCCCAACCCTCAGCCACTCTCAGCCCATCCCACCTATCACCAGACCACCCTCATTTGGTTTCCATGTGCCATATATTTTTCAATTATGCTGTGATGTTTTACACAATTATTGTTATCTTTGTAATCGTATAATATCCACAGATTGTAAAGCTAAAGATATAAACCTTTCCTATGAGTATTATTATATTATATATATTATTATTGACTATGGCTTTCCAAATTGCCCAACATTGCTATTTGTAAGGTTAATTTTAAGTGCATATTGTGATTTTTTAACCATTCCTGAACCTGTGACCAGAAACAAGCTACATAGGGGCAATATCAGAATAAATTATCTGTTGATTCTGTCTCTTCTCAGCAAAATCTACAGAGCTGAGATTGTTGCATGCCCCATATATGTAGCATTCTGTTGGAGGCAAAAATTGTATATAATAATTTAAATTGAAAAAAGTGTTGAATCAAGTGTAGTTTTTTGTACCAGTTCATAAACCATATGCCATGGAATTGGTACATCGAAAATCTCTTCCCATTTATTTTGCAACCTGTATGGTGCAGCTGTCAACATTTTTGTCCTCAAATTAAACAGGTATATTTTTATATTATGCCAGTTCCTTTCAGCCAATTTGTATCTTTAATATATGGCAGGCAAACAAGTTCCCTACCTTCTCCATTTTCACTTGCCACCTCATTTTTGTGGTAGTGCTTTAATCAGTTGGTTGTAAATTTGGATTGGGCAGATATTCCCATATATTTTTGATAACTGCATATGTGGCATAACTCCTCCATTTGTATTCATGCTATCATTAATAATTATAATACAATTTGTAAAAGAAAATCCATAAAGAATGTTTTTTTAATTAATCAGCATATTCGAGTTTAACCATAACATTTAATAGTAGATATTCCAAGATGGCGTAGCAGTTCAGACGTCTTTGTTTTTGTCTTGTCGTGTCATGTGTACATATATTTTTTTCCTTCGTATTTATTTCGTATATATTTATTTTATTTTTAACCTCAGTTTCAATGTACTCTCCTGCAACCCGCCTCATCCAATGTGGTATAGATCTGCCATTTTCTATACTTTAGAACCGGAACCCAACAGAAGCTAGTCAGCTAACTAGCTACTAGCTTGTAGTCAGTTAGCCACTGCTAGCGGTCATCATCTTAGCCCGGTCAACTCCTGCCAGTGTGCACAGCGCGATTCAATCCTGAGTATACGGGACTGCTTTTTCTCCACATCTCCAGTTTCCTACCGCAAGCTCTGAACCTTTCCACCTGGATCATTGCAGCTAGCTAGCTGCTATCTGAGTGGCTACCCCCTGGCTAACGTCTCTGTCCTGAAGCAAAAACAGGTGAGCCTGGAACTAGCCTCGTGCTAGGCCCATCTCCCGTCTAGCTGAGCAGGTCAAAATGCCACTCCTTGGGCTACAATACATATTTTGCCAATTGGCCTGGACCCCTTATACTGCCGACACAAAGCCACGCTGATTCCATCACGACTGGTCTACTGACATAATCCGCCCTTAAGGGTTTCAACAGGCTCCTCCGTCACGACGTCCCTTGAAGGCTTATCCGCTAGCCTGCTAGCCGCGGCCCGCTAGCTGTCTAGAGCATATCGGACTGTTAGCTGAAGGGGATTATCAGCAAATTTCTTGGGCTACAATACTTATTTTGCCAATTGGCCTGGACCCTTTACTGACTACATGGAGCCCTGCCGATCCAACATGACTGGTTTTGCCGACATAACTGCCCGCTTACAACAGACTTCTTCCGTTGCGATGTCCCCCTATAGTCCTTCTGCTAGCCTGCTAGCCCTGGCCCGCTAGCTATCTGAATCGCCTTGTCTCCAGCTCGCCTAGCTTCCCACTGGTCCCTATGATCACTCGGCTACACATGCCTTTCCCTAATGTCAATATGTCTTGTCCATTGCTGTTTTGGTTAGTGATTATTGTCTTATTTCACTTTAGAGTCTCCAGCCCTGCTCAATATGCCTTAGCTAGCCCTTTTGTTTCACCTCCCACACATGTGGTGACCTCACCTGGTCTAAATGATGTCTCTAGAGACAAAACCTCTCTCATCATCACTCAATGCCTAGGTTTACCTCCATTGTATTCACATCCTACCATACCCTTGTCTGTACGTTATGTCTTGAATCTATTCTTCCGCGCCCAGAAACCTGCTCCTTTTACTCTCTGTTCAAAACGCTCTAGACGACCAGTTCTTATAGCCTTTAGCCGTACCCTTATCGTACTCCTCCTCTGTTTTTCTGGTGATGTAGAGGTTAATCCAAGCCTTGCAGCGTCTAGCTCCACTCCCATTTCCCAGGCGCTCTCATTTGTTGACTTCTGTAACTGTAAAATCCTTGGTTTCATGCATGTTAACATTAGAAGCCTCCTCCCTAAGTTTGTTTTACTCACTGCTTTAGCACAGTCTGCCAACCCGGATGTCCTAGCCGTGTCTGAATCCCGGCTTAGGAAGGCCACCAAAAATCCAGAAATTTCCATCCCTAACTATAACATTTTTCGACAAGATAGAACTGCCAAAGGAGGCGTAATTGCAGTCTACTGCAGAGATAGCCTGCAGAGTTATGTCATACTATCCAGGTCTGTGCTCAAACAATTCAAGCTTCTACTTCTAAAAATCCCCATTTCCAGAAACAAGTCTCTCACTGTTGCCGCTTGTTATAGACCACCTTCTGCCCCCAGCTGTGCCCTGTTAATTGATTGCCCCCCATCTAGCTTCAGAGCTTGTACTGTTAGATGACCTAAACTGGAACAAGCTTAACACCCTGGCTGTCCTACAATCTAAGCTAGATGCCCTCAATCTCACACAATTTATCAATGAACCTACCAGGTACAACCCCAAATCTGTAAACACGGGTACCCTCTTAGATGTCATCCTGACCAACCTGCCCTCTAAATACACCTCTGCTGTCTTCAACCAGGATCTCAGCGATCACTGCCTCATTTCCTGCATCCGTAATGGGTCTGCGGTCAAATGACCACCCCTCACCACTGTCAAATGCTCCCTAAAACACTTCTGCGAGCAGACCTTTCTAATCGACCTGGCCCAGGTATCCTGGAAGGATATTGACCTCATTCTGTCAGTAGAGGATGCCTGATTATTGTTAAAAGTGCTTTCCTCACCATCATAAATAAACATGCCCCATTAAAAAAATGTAGAACTAAGAACAGAAATAGCCCTTGGTTCACTCCAGACCTGACTGCCCTCGACCAGCACAAAAACATCCTGTGGCGGACTGCACTAGCATCGAATAGTCCCTGTAATATGCAACTTTTCAGGGAAGTCAGGAACCAATACACACAGTCAGTTAGGAAAGCAAAGGCTAGCTTTGCCAAATAGAAATTTGCATCCTGTAGCTTTAACTCCAAAATGTTCTGGGACACTGTAAAGTCCATGGAGAAAAAGAGCACCTCCTCCCAGCTGCCCACTGCACTGAGGCTAGGAAACACTGTCACCACCGATAATCGAGAATTTAAATAAGCATTTCTCTACGGCTGGCCATGCTTTCCTCCTGGCTACCCCAACCCCGGCCAACAGCTCCGCACCCCCGCAGCTACTTGCCCAAGCCTCCCCAGCTTCTCCTTCACCCAAATCCAGATAGCAGATGTTCTGAAAGAGCTGCAAAACCTGGATCTCTACAAATCAGCTGGGCTAGACAATCTGCACCCTCTCTTTCTAAAATGATTGTTGCATTGTTGCAACCCCTATTACCAGCAGGTATATCTCACTGGTCATCCCCAAAGCCAACACCACTTTTGGCCGCCTTTCCTTCCAGTTCTCTGCTGCCAATGACTGGAACAAATTGCCAAAATCGCTGAAGTTGGAGAATTAAATCTCATATCTCACTCACTAACTTTAAGCATCAGCTATCAGAGCTGCTTACCAATTGCTGCAGCTCGTACACAGCCCATCTGTAAATAGCCCATCCAATCTACCTACCTCAGCCCCATATTGTTGTATTTACTTTTTTCTCTTTTGCACTCTCTTGCACATCATCATCTGCACATCTTTTACTCCAGTGCTAAATTGTAATTACTTCGCTACTATGGCCTATTTATTTCTTTACCTCCTCACGCCATTTGCACACACCGTATATAGACTTTTTCTTTTGTGTTATTGACTGTACATTTGTTTATTCCATGTGTAACTCTGTGTTGTCGTTTGTGTCGCACTGCTTTGCTTTATCTTGGCCAGGTTGCAGTTGTAAATGAGAACTTGTTCTCAACTGGCCTACCTGTGTGTCTATTTGTCATAAACTGCTGGTGCATGATGTCAAATATTAAAGAAGAATCGAGGGATTGCTCGACTGAGGTAGAATACCTCATGATAAGATGTTTACAACACTATCTACCAAGAGAGTTCTCATCTATATTATTCGTAGCCATCTATTTACCACAAAAAAAACGACGCTGGCAGTAAGACCGGACTGAACGAGCTATATAAGGCCATAAGCAAATAATTACAATTCTCACCCAGAAGTAGCGCTCCTAGTGGCCGGGGACTTTAATGCAGGCAAACTTAAATCCATTTTACCTAATTTCTACCAGCATGTTACATGTGCAACCAGAGGAAAAAAAAACTAGAGACCACCTTTACTCCACACACAGAGACGCATACAAAGCTCTCCCTCGCCCTCCATTTGGCAAATCTGACCATAATTCTATCCTCCTAATTCCTGTTTACAAACTCAAACTAAAGCAGGAAGTACAAGTGAGTCGCTCAGTACGGAACTGGTCAGATGATGCGGATGCTACGCTACAGGACTGTTTTGCCAGAACAGACTGGAATGTGTTCCTTGATTCATCCAATGGCATTGAGGAGTATACCACCTCAGTCACCGGCTTCATCAATAAGTGCATCAATGATGTCGTCCCCACAGTGAAAGTACATACATTTCCCAAACAGAAGACATGGATTACAGGCAACATCCACACCGAGCTAAAGGCTTAGAGCTGCCGCTTTCAAGGAGCGGGACACTAATCTGGGACACTAACATTCACAAAGCTGCTGTGTCAGGTGGATTACCATGACATATACTCAAATTATGCATGGACCAACTGGCAAGTGTCTTCACTGACATTTTCAATCTCTCCTTGACCTAGTTTGTACTACCTATATGTTTCAAGTCTAGGACCAACAGGCTCCAGCTTTTACCCCCAAGCTATAAGACTGCAGAACAATTAATCAAATGCCCTCCCCCCTTTGTTTTTACACTGCTGCTACTAGCTATTTATTATCTATGCATAGCCACTTTACAAATTACCTCGACTAACCTGCACATTGACTCCCTGTATATAGCTTCGTGATTGTTATGTAATTTTCTTGTGTTACTTTCTGAATGTTTTTTAAAACTTTGGTTTATTTAGTAAATCTTTTATACCTCTGGTTAAGGGCTTGTAAGTACGCATTTCGCTGTAAGGTCTACACCTGTTATATTCGGGCGCATGTGACAAATACAATTTGATTTGATTTGTCAATATAACTGTATTTGATTTGAATGTGAACTGTCTAATTACAAAAAAACTTGTTCAGTAATCATCTCACCTGTTAGCTGGCGGTAAACTATGTGGCCATTGTGTACAGCAGTGTTGATCAGGTGGAAAAAGGTCTTCTTATACCACTTGGTCATTTTCCGACCTCATTCCACAAAATCTGTTTATAATGTCTGCTTTATCCACTGCCCCCATTTTGAGGTTATAGTCAAGGACACAGTCTGGCTTGATCTTTCTCTCTCCCATCAGGTGGTCCACTATCCCTGTGGCTGATATGGCTGCTGTACGGACAGTGGAGAGGACATGGACGTCTCATTTGTCATACCACTTTACTGCCAGCTGTTGACTGTTCTCCTTGAACTCTACCTCCCCCTATGTATCTTCATGCTTCTGGCCACGGAAACCCATTTCATGAAGCTCCCTTGCGAACAGTTCTTGTGCTGGAACTCGGTAGAGAGTGTTGCAACAGAGGACAGGCAATTTTTCCTTTCTACCAGCTTCAGCATTTGGCAGTCCGGTTCTGTGAGCTTGTGTGGCCTACAACTTCGCGGTTGAGCCGTTGTTGCTCCTAGATGTTTCCACTTCACAATAACAATACTTACAGTTGACCGGGGCAGCTCTAAGGCCATCAAAATCAAAATCAAATGTATTTATATAGCCCTTCGTACATCAGCTGATATCTCAAAGTGCTATACAGAAACCCAGCCTAAAACCCCAAACAGCAAGCAATGCAGGTGTAGAACCATTCTACTGCCAATGTTTGTCTATGGAGATTGCATGGCTTTGTGCAAGATTTTTTTTTACACCTGTCAGCAACGGGAATCCACTCATTTGAAGGGGTGTCCACATACTTTTATATATATAGTCTAGGATCCATGCTCCAGTATTTCCTTAGGGAGTTCTTCTTCACGATTCCCGTGAGAAGGATTGTCACCAGGAAGGTATACATTTCACCCATTTAGCAAGCTTCCACCTCACTCCTTGCTCTCTCTCTTCTCCTGTAGCTCAAAAACAGCCCCAGAGGGAGATAAACTGTTGCAATCCAGACTAGGATTCATCAAAGCCAACAGCAGGGTCAGGAGGAGTGAAATGGATGGCATTCTTCCAGCTACCGCAGATCTCTCGTACTTCACCCAATGTTGGTCTGCCTCCATCACCACCAGCATCTTCATGCCTCCATCACCACCAGCATCTTCAGAGGGACCTGGAACGTTGTCGCTGGGCAAAGGGTCCCCAGATTCAGGCTTCTCAATGGCCACAAGGTTGGGGGGCAGCTCCTCATTGTCACTGTCGGAATATAATTCCTCACTTTCGTCCTCAGACTCATTGTCAGAATTTACAAAAATCTCCAGAATTTCTACTTTTGAACGAGATTGCTAATGCTACACACTGCCAGCACGTGCCACTTTTATCAATAAATAAATAAATCAATATAAAGAAAATAGGGTAATATTTTATTTATTTAATGTTTGGGGTTTTAAGCTGGGTTTCTGTACAGCACTTTGAGATATCAGCTGATGTACGAAGGGCTATATAAATACATTTGATTTGAAATTTGATTTGATTTTCCGATTCGTGCATAATTTGTAATGGACACAAATTATGTGTGTAAAATACTTTTTTGAAGGTTGTACTGATTATGATTACCTAATGCTAAGCTAATTGTCAGCTATGTGTGGAGCCATGTTTGTTGTCTTAATCCAATGCATTCTGGGTGTCATGCTAACGTCTGTCAGACCAAAGATGTTATAACAAAATGAGATGAAGGGATGGTTCACTCATATTTCGAGTAAATTTCCAGAAGTGAATGATGGGAAGTGAATGACAGTAGACAACACACCACCTTCAACATGCATTGTGCAAACATACCCAACTCATCTTGTCATCTCTTCTTGTCTTTGGTTGACACGGAAAAACAAACATGGCTGCATGCACAAACTACCCACCATCGGATTACTTCCAAGTTTTAGAAAGTGTTTTACTCAATTATTTCAATCACTGATGGGCTCACCCATGATGTGATTCATTGTAAATAGTAATTGCTATTAGCTAATTCTTATTATGTTTTCTATCATCCGAGAGATAGCTAAATATGTTAGTTGACTCTTCCCTCCATTAGTACTAGGAATAATGTAAACTACATTCTCCAATTTGAATAAGAATTGGGCTATGCTGCTGCTACTTCTGTTAATGTCTGAACATCGCATTGAAAAATAAACTGATCACATTGAGAACATAACATTGTAAAGACTGTGTTTGTGCAAAATGTTTCTGTAAAAAAAGTGTGGCCAGCTCAAACATTGACTGTTGCATCAATCGTAACTTGATGTTCTAATAAAATGTTCAAATCACACCCATGTGTTCATACAAATGGTTAACGCACAGTTTTTGTGTTTCAAAACTGTTGGTAGAGTTGAAAATACGAAGGAAACTTAAGCGAAAAGTACATTTTGTGTACACTACGTCATCACGCACAGATTTGTACACGTAACAAGTTAGTTTGATGGAAACACACCACTGGACCTGGGTCCCTATGTAGTTACTGCCATGGGTAGCTTTAGCGTAGCTTAACTTCTTCCAGTGTAAAATAATTGCTGGCTTGGTAAACTATATTTTCAAAGTAGCTTCCACAACTCTGGACATCAGGCACTTGGTATCTAATGAAGTCCATCTAATGAAGTCCAACCGGATGAGTTACTAGTGCGCAATGGGACAAGGACATCCCTGCTGGTCAAACCCTCCCCTGATCTTCAAGAAAAGGACGTGGAAATATGGAAGTATAGATTAGCCAAATTGTTTTACCTGAGCATAACCCCAATACTAAGGACTTATTAGCCAGCTCTACTCTGTTGTTTATGATTTTGTTGTCATGGAGTACTGATTGAGCTCATTGATTTGAGTTGAAAAATAAATGCTGCACTCATGGAATGGTATGCTGTCACGCCCTGACCTTAGAGATCCTTTTTATGTCTCTGTTTTGGTTTGGTCAGGGCGTGAGTTGGGGTTGGAATTCTATGTTTTGTGTTCTATGTTTTCTATTTCTGTGTGTTTGGCCGGGTGTGGTTTTCAATCAGAGGCAGCTGTCTATCGTTGTCTCCGATTGCTACTTAGGTAGCTTTCTCCCACCTGTGTTTTGTGGGTAGGTGTTTTCTGTTTTTGTGTCTGCACCAGACAGAACGGTTTAGTTTGTTCTCTTTGTTATTTCAGTGTTCAGTTTAATAAAAATCATGAACACGTAGCACGCTGCATCTTGGTCCTCTTCTTCAAACAGTCGTTACACTTGCGTTGAGCACTACTGAAAAGTGTTATTTGCATGTGAAAAATGAATTCCATATACTGCATTTGCTATAGACCTATTGTTACCTTTTTGTTGGTAACACTTTGATATCTTGATAATATACAGACACTAAAGTTTCTAAAACTGTTTGAATGATTTCTGTGAGTATAAAATAACTCATATGGCAGGCAAAATCCTGAGGAGAAATCAAAACAGGAAGTGAGAAATCTGAGATTTCTTTGCATTCACCACAGTCCCCAATGAAATCCCCTTGAGATATTAATGATGTTGCACTGCCTATGGGTTCTACTAAATGTCAACCATCTAAAGAAATTTGAATGAGACTTCTGTGTTGTGGGAGTGAATGAGAGCAGAAACTAACAGGTGTCTGGCAGTCAGCCATTTTCTGATCACGCTTATTCCTCATGTTAAGGGGCAAATCAACAGATGAAACATTAACAAAATGATCGCCTTTGCCTCTGTTTTGATAAAAAGCTGAGGGATGGGCCTCTTCAACCTCAGGAGGCTGAAGAAATACGGCTTGTCACCAAAAACTCTCACAAACCTTTACAGATGCACAATCGAGAGCATCCTGCCCGGCTGTATCACTGCCTGGTACGGCAACTGCTCCGCCCATAACCGTAAGGCTCTCCAGAGGGTAATGAGGTCTGCACAACACATCACCGGGGGCAAACTACCTGCCCTCCAGGACACCTACACCACCCGATGTCAAAGGAAGGCCAAAAAGATCAAGGACAACAATCACCCGAGCCACTGCCTGTTCAGCCCGCTGTCATCCAGAAGGCGAGGTCAGTACAGGTGCATCAAAGCAGGGACCGAGACTGAAAAACAGCTTCTATCTCAAGGCCATCAGATTGTTAAACAGCCATCACTAACATTGAGTGGCTGCTGCCAACATACTGACTCAACTCCAGCCACTTTAATAATGGAAAAATGTATGTAATAAATGTATCACTAGCCACTTTAAACAATGCCACTTCATATAATGTTTACATACCCTACATTACTCATCTCATATTTATATACTGTACTCTATACCATCCACTGCATCTTGCCTATGTCACGGTCGTCCTCCTCTTCATCTGAAGAGGAGGCGAGAAGGATCGGAGGACCAATATGTAGCGTGATATGTGTTCATGTTGAATGTTTAATTAAAGAAAGAACTGAACCACGATACAAAAACATTAAACAAAATAACAACCGTGACGCTAATGTGAGCTGCGCTGAAACAAGCCATCAACATAGACAATCACCCACAAACAAACAGTGCAACCCAGGCTACCTAAGTATGATTCTCAATCAGAGACAACAAATGACACCTGCCTCTAATTGAGAACCATACTAGGCCGAAACATAGAAATACCCAAATCATAGAAAAACAAACATAGACTGCCCACCCAAGTCACGCCCTGACCATACTAAATAAATACAAAACAACGGAAATAAAGGTCAGAACGTGACAGTACCCCCCCCCCCCCAAAGGTGCGGACTCCGGCCGCAAAACCTTAACCTATAGGGGAGGGTCTGGGTGGGCGTCTGTCCGTGGTGGCGGCTCTGGCGCGGGACGCGGACCCCACTTCACCATTGTCTTAGTCCGCTTTATTGTCCGCCTCCGTGGCTTACTAACCATGGCCACCCTTATCAATGACCTCTCTGGACAGAGGGGCAGAAGCTCGGGACAGAGGGGCAGAAGCTCGGGACAGAGGGGCAGAAGCTCTGGCGCCTCTGGGCTGAGGGGCTCCGGCGCCTCTGGGCTGAGGGGCTCCGGCGCCTCTGGGCTGAGGGGCTCCGGCGCCTCTGGGGTGAGGGGCTCCGGCGCCTCTGGGGTGAGGGGCTCCGGCGCCTCTGGGGTGAGGGGCTCCGGCAGCAGCGCCAGACAGGCGGGAGGCTCCGGCAGCAGCGCCGGACAGGCGGGAGGCTCCGGCAGCAGCGCCGGACAGGCGGGACCACCTGCAGGGAGGAGACAAAGAGACAGCCTGGTGCGTGGGGCTGCCACAGGAACCACCAGGCTGGGGAGACCTTCAGGAGGCTTGGTGTTAGGAGGAGCCTGAAGGACCGGGCTGTGGGGAGCACTGGAGCTCTGGTGCGCAGCCTTGGCACCACTTCCCCAGGCTGGACAACTACTCTAGCCCGGACCCTCCAGAGTGCAGGCACAGGTTGAACCGGGCTGTGGGTAAGCACGGGAAATCTAGTGCTTACTACGCGCACCTCTCCCTTAGGCTCCACTCCCACATTTGCCCGGCACGAGCGGAGCGCAGGCAGAGGACGCACTGCACCCTCCAAGCGCCCCGGAGACACAGCACGCAGAGCCGGCGCAGGATACCCTGGACCAAAACTGCGTACCGGCGACCAGACCTGCTGAGCAGGCACCATACGCCCTGGCTCGATGCCCACACTCGCATGGCCCTTTCGGGGAGCTGCCCTATAGCGCACCGGGCTATGGGCACGTACTGGCGACACCGTGCGCTTAACCGCATAACACGGTGCCTGACCAGTCATGCGCTGCTTATAATAAGCACGAGGAGTGAGCTCAGGTCTGCTACCTGGCTTAGTACCACACCTCGTCTGCCCCCCCCAAAACATTTTTGGGGGTGCCTCTCGTACCTGTCGCGCTGCTGTGCTGCCTCCTCATATCGCCGCCGCTCAGCTTTCGCTGCCTCCAGCTCTGCTTTGGGGCGGCGATATTCCCCAGCCTGTGCCCAGGGTCCCTCTCCGTTCAGTATCTCCTCCCATGTCCAGGAGTCCTGTGATGCTGGCCTCTGTTGTTGATGCTGCTGCTAGGCCAAAACATAGAAATACCCAAATCATAGAAAAACAAACATAGACTACCCACCCAACTCACGCCCTGACCATACTAAATAAATACAAAACAAAGGAAATAAAGGTCAGAATGTGACAGCCTATGCCGTTCTATACCATCACTCATTCATATATGTTTTTATGTACATATTTCATTCCTATACACTTGTAAAGTGTATAGTATAAAAATAAGGTAGTTGTTGTGAAATTGTTAGGTTAGATTACTCGTTGGATATTACTACATTGTCGGAACTAGAAGCCCAAGCATTTCGTTACACTCGCATTAACATCAGCTAACCGTGTGTATGTGACAATGTTTTTTTGATTTGATTTGGAGAAATGTAACTACCATCAGATTAATAGACAGAGCTATGGACACAAGGACTGTTTAACCATGTTATGAGGCTTTGCAGTGTTTGTTTACATTTTCAATGTTTACAAACATTGGAGTAAAACAAGATTATATTTTGGGATCTCATGGAGTATGACAGTTTGAGGCATTTATTAGTTATATTCTGCAAGAATCAATGTATATACACTACCGTTCAAAAGTTTGGGGTCACTTAATTAAAAAAAATTGTCCATTAAAATAACATCAAATTGATCAGAAATACAGTTTATAACCATCGTAGCTGGAACCGGTAGATTTTTTAAAAGGATTATCTACAGTTGAAGTCAGAAGTTTACATACACTTATGTTGGAGTCATTAAAACTCATTTTTCAACCAGTCCACAAATTTCTTGTTAACAAACTATAGGTTTTGCAAGTAGGTTCGGACATCTACTTTGTGCATGACGCAAGTAATTTTTCCAGCAATTGTTTACAGACAGATTATTTCACTTATCATTCACTGTATCACAATTCCAGTGGGTCAGACCAGCTTGGAAAATTCCAGAAAATGATGTCATGGCATTAGAAACTTCTGATAGGTTAATTGACATAATTTGAGTCAATTGGAGGTGTACCTGTGGATGTATTTCAAGGCCTAGCTTCAAACTCAGTGCCTCTTCGCTTGACATCATGGGAAAATAAAAATAAATCAGAAAAACAATTGCAGAGCCCCACAAGTATGGTTCATCATTGGGATTAATTTCCAAATGCCTGAAGGTACCATGTTCATCTGTACAAACAATAGTAAGCAAGTATAAACACCATGGGACCATGCAGCCGTCATACCGCTCAGGAAGGAGATGCGTTCTGTCTCCTAGAGATGAACGTACTGATTGCAGAAAGTGCAAATCAATCCCAGAACAACAGCAAAGGACCTTGTGAAGATGCTGGAGGAAACAGGTACAAAAGTATCTATATCCACAGTAAAAAATGTCCTATATTGACATAACCTGAAAGGCTGCTCAGCAAGGAAGAAGCCACTGCTCCAAAACCGCCATAAAAAAGGCCAGACTACCGTTTGCAACTGCACAATTTTGGGAGAAATGTCCTCTGGTCTGATGAAACAAAAATATAACTGTTTGGCCCTAATTACCATCGATATGTTTGGAGGAAAAAGGTGGAGGCTTGCAAGCCGAAGAACACCATCCCAACCGTGAAGCACAGGGGTGGCAGCATCATGTTGTGGCAGTGCTTTGCTGCAGAGGGGACTGGTGCACTCCACAAAATAGATGGCATCATGAGGGAGGACAATTATGTGGATATATTAAAGCAACATCTCAAGACATCAGTCAGGAAGCTGAAGCTTGGTCGCAAATGGGTCTTCCAAATGGACAATGACCCCTAGCATAGTTCCAAAGTTGTGGCAAAATGGCTTAAGGACAACAAAGTCAAAGTATTGGATTGGCCATCACAAACCCTGACCTCAATCCTACAGAAAATCTGTGGGCAAAACTGAAAAAGCTGTGCGAGCAAGGAGGCCTACAAACCCCACTCAGTTACACCAGCTCTGTCAGGAGGAATAGGCCAAAATTCACCCAACTTATTGTGGGAAGCTTGTGGAATGCTACCTGAAACATTTGACCCAAGTTAAACAATTTAAAGGCAATTCTACCAAATACTAATTGAGTGTATGTACATTTCTAACCCACTGGGAATGTGATGAAAGAAATAAAAGCTGAAATAAATCATTTTCTCTACTATTATTCTGACATTTCACATTCTTAAAATAAAGTGGTGATCCTAACTGACCTAAGACAGGGAATTTTTACTCTGATTAAATGTTAGGAATTGTGAAAAACTGAGTTTAAATGTATTTAGCTAAGGTGTATGTAAACTTCCGACTTCAACTGTACATATGTGTACAGAGGCGTACAGCAATCATCACTCCTGTGTTCCAATGGCACGTTGTGTTAGCTAACCCAAGTTTATAATTTTAGAAGGCTAATTGATCATTAGAAAACCCTTTTGCAATTATGTTAGCACAGCTGAAAACTGCTGTGCTGATTTAAGAACCAATAAAACTGGCCTTCTTTAGACTAGTTGAATATCTGGAGCATCAGCCTTTGTGGTTTTGATTACAGGCTCAAAATGCCCAGAAACAAGAACTTTCTTCTGAAACGCATCAGTCTATTCTTGTTCTGAGAAATGAAGGCTATTCCATGCGAGAAATTGCACTACTCCCTTCTCAGAACAGCGCACACTGGCTTTAACCAGAATAGAAAGAGAAGTCGGAGACCCCTGTGCATAATATAGCAGGAGGACAAGTACATTCGAGTCTCTAGTTTGAGAAACGGACGCCTCACAAGTCCTCAACTGGCAGTTTCATTAAATAGTACACACATAACACCAGTCTCAACGTCAACAGTAAAGAGGCAACTCCGGGATGCTGTCCTTCTTGGCAGAGTTGCAAAGAAAAAGCCATATCTCAGACTGGCCAATAAAAAGAAAAGATTAAGAAGGGCAAAAGAACACAGACACTGGACAGAGGAACTCTGCCTAGAAGACCAGCGTCCCGGAGTTGCCTCTTCACTATTTCTGATGAATTTAATTTGATTTTAATGGACAAAAAATGTGCTTTTCTTGTCTTACATATATATATAGCTAAATGAGAGCGCAGCAGTGTGATTCACATCAATGCGCTATGTAGATATCAATAAAAAGTAATTTCCGTATGGCCTTAGACTACACCTGCTGGCATCCTTAAGTCCAAGTGTTTATTCAAGTTGGATAATCTTTGGATGCTGACAGCAGTTGCACCACTGGAAGACATAGTGTGCGCTGTTCTGTGAAGGGAGTAGTACACAGCGTTGTACCAAATCTTTAGAGACTGTAGCCGACGAAAGCCTATTCCTGCTCTTTTCCCGCAATCAATCATTTGGTGTGTCATCGTAGTGGTCTGTGGTCAGACTCGCTCAGGTGGAACAAACTTGAACTTGCGCCTTTTTTCAATGCTGATTTGAATGTCAGTGAGAAATCAGAAGTGGCAAAGATTTTTTTCCACAAACATCCATTCTGAATTGAAAAGTAATCCTCTAAGTAATCATCTAGTTTTTCCAAAAACATCTGTAATCTGATTACAATATTTTAGCTGGTAAGGTAAATGATTACAGTTAATGTTTTTCTGTAATCCCTTACATGAAACGGTGTATGTTGTTTTATAAAGATTTTAGAATATTCGCATGAAAATCTGTCACAAATTGGATGGAAACCTAGCTACTGAGTCCAGACCAACCTTTTTATTTTTACAGCACAAGCCACCAAATAATTCCTTGGAACGTTTCTAGGGAAGGAATTTATGAGAAAGAGGAGGGGATTGGTGAAAAAAAGGAAAGGTAGGCAAATCCTCTGAAAAAAGAAAGGTGGGAGAGAGAACACAATAAGACAACTTTGCCTTTAAAAGTACACGATGTCAGAGGCAAAGAGAGGAAAAGAAAACATGGATTACAATTTGGAAAAAAAGTCACAAAAAAAATGAAAGATGAAGAAGATGAAGAGAGTGAGAGAGGGAGAGAGGGGGGATTAGCGGAAGATAGGAGAAATGTGTAATTTTCGTTGGAAACGGGAGCATGGAGCTGGGGTTGGCAGGGGTTTGGTGGAGGGAAGAGTGTGGTGGTTCAGAAGTCCTCCAGCGCGAGGCGCCAGTGTGTCCGGCAGGGGCCCTGACTATGAGCAGCCTTACCGCCCAGAGCCACAGCCACACCCCCCCCGATCTTTGTGGTTTAACACACACACACACACACACACACACACACACACACACACACACACACACACACACACACACACACACACACACACACACACACACACACACACACACACACACACACAAATAAAATAAGACCAAGAGCAGAGAGAAAATCTCTCTCTTTTTTACAAAATGTTTCAACATCAGTGTAGTAGGAGGAGTGAAAGGAGCTGCATATGTCTGACTCATTCAGTGGAGAGGGATGGAAGTGTTGACGTAGCTTGGAGATGTGGAGATCCTTGCAGCAAACACAAAATACCTCACACATGATGCTTTCGTGTCCTCAAGATCAAGAAGTGTGTGTTTCAAAGTTGAAGTGCTGGAGGTACAGACCTACATCCTTGAAAAGTGTAAAGGTGGATCTATAGCAATGAAATCTGAGCCCCCAATTGACATCTTGGGATCTTAAGAGAGCCATGGAGTCCATGGCTACCTTAAGGAGTCCATGGCTACCGTTCTGTAATGTAGCCTATAAATGGGTGTTCATTCATGGAGTTTATAGGTGAAGTAAACATGCATATGCAAGTCTTATCCTGTGTGTCTTTGGCCAAAATAACTCTTGATCATTACAGAGCAATTCCTTCAGACAGCAATCCTTTAAGCAGACTTGGGTTTGGACCCTGTCTCCTCTCTCCTCAAGAGCCACTGCTGCCAAAAATAACACTGGAGCACCACTCAAACCCGCAACTCACCACAGAGAGCGGCTCAGTTGCGTAAGAGAGGGATCAAAACACACACAAAAAAGGAAACACATCATATTGGGTATAGATATATATCTTTTTCTTCACATAACTCTACAAGTTCCTAAAATATATCTTGAATGTACTGGTAACTTGCCAAAAGGGAACCCACACACTCTAATGTGTGTGTGTGTGTGTGTGTGTGTGTGTGTGTAAAAATATTAATAATTAAGGAATAATATAGGAAACTTGGCAAAAGTTTTTATCCAGAGCCACACACAGTCAACAACACACAGGGCTAATTTATTGGACTTAAGTCTTCCCCCGGGAAAAAAAAAACACGCTTGATGGAGACTATGTTGAAAGTGCTTTGCAGTCCAGGAGTAAGCTTAATATGGGTTTGGCAAACCGGCCCATGCTTGATGGATGTAGCCAATATTAGGGGATATGAACACACAACCTTGGGGTTGATCAGCCCAGTGTGCAAACCAACTAAGCAATGGATAAAATAACTTGATGGTGTTTAATAATAATATAATAGTGATATATGCCATTCAGCAGTCATGCGTGCATGCATTTTACATATGGAATTGTACCCACTATCCTCTACCAACTTGTGCTTGAAAAGGGCGTTCTTTGTCTTAGAGGTTGATGCATCATTTCCACATATTGTACACTTTCATATCAGGGGTCTTGAACAAATTCATGTCTTGTCTTATTATCAGGTGACTAATAATGGCAAGGAGAAGAAATCAACGTTTTAAAAATAATAGATTTGGTAGATAAGAGTTCAGTGGGACCTTCACACTCCAGCCAACAAAGGAAAGGAAGGAAGGGTGCTTGACAAAAATGACAAAAGTCATGAAAAGGGCGTGCAAGAAAATTCAAGGCAGAAAAGAGTTTGAGCACTCAACAAAAAAGGCAGAGGAGGATGATAATCCATTGTTCAGGATGAGTACAGGTGACTGACGTTTCGACACTGAAGAAGACTTCAGCTTGACGTCAAAACATTAGTCACCTGTACTCATCCTAAACAATGGATTAAAGGAAGCTGAAATAAATTATATATGTTTTTGTTGAGTGCTCCAACTCCTTTCTGGCTTGAATTAGTCCTTTTGGAGATTTGGTAGATTGTTTTTCATTATTTTGACCTCCCCACATTATAATTGAAAAAGGAAGTGTAAAACTCTAACATTGCCTATTAGCTAGAAAGGTAGCTTCAATCACATTTTTGCTAAGAGCTTCTGTTTAGCTGGTTAAACCCCCCGTGGAAATCAAATTAACATAATTTAAAAAATCCCCATCAATATCCATCAGTTTAAGATAGAGATATCTGTGTCTTCTCGCGAAAATGTCTGTAGTGTCTGAACTATTATGACCCCTCTATGGAAAGTCGAGACTCTCACGAACACTTGCTCTAGGATGCCCACAAGCCTCACAAGACTCATCTGAAGGTAGCCAGGTACTAGCTTATAAAACAAATGGAATTATACACTGAGTGTACAAAACATTAGGAACATCTTCCAAATATTGAGTTGCACCCCCTTTTGACCTCAGAACAGCAACAGCTAATGGGGAACCATAATAAATCCAAACAGAAATGCATTGGGGCATGGACTCAACTCTAAAGCATTCCACAGTGATGCTGGCTCATGTTGACTCTAATGCTTCCCACAGTTGTGTCCATTTGACTGGATGTCCTTTGGGTAGTAGAACATTTTTGATACACACAGGAAACTGTTGAGTGTGAAAACCTCAGCAGAGCTGCAGTTGTTGACACAAACTGGTGCTCCTGGCACCTACTACCATACCCCGTTCAAAGGCACTTCAATATTTTGGCTTGCCCATTCACCCTCTGAATGGCACACATACATAATCCATAATACATAATCAATTTTCACTAATTGAAGTGGATTTAACAAGTGACATCAATAAGGGATTATAGCTTTCACCTGGATTCACCTGGTCAGTCTATGTTTTGTAAAACTCAGTGTATATGGATATAGATTAGTGACTAAAGTAAGGGGTTAAATACATATACAAATAGATTCCTGATCTTTCTTATATCTCTCAGATTTAGGACAGACACTTCAGAAGAAACTTCCTCCCCCGACTTAGATAAAGGTTATCCATGTGTTGGCACAAATGTATCTCCAAACATATGCTCCACTTTCTTTTTTTATATACACATTTCTGCAGACACTCTGCAGTACCTCCGATGACTCCCGGTTGAATTCCCCTTGCTTTATACAAACCAAAATGTACTGTTCCTATACCTAAAGAAAGACATCACTATTTAAATAAATAATATTAAATCGCTTTTAGGACATATTTAAGACACCACTTTTAAAACAACATAAACACTGTAGGCTACACTATGTTTCCATTCAAGTCTTTGTCTTTGACATATCAGCCTCTCACTTGAAGAATCAACTCTGTTTCTGAAGGACAAAAATGATCGTCTGGTGTGGTCAACAGTTTAGCTAGCAAATAGATGATGAGTACAGTAACAGATTTAAAATAGTTTTTTTTAGCAGTCAGATGAACAGACACACACATGCACGCACAGATGGATGCCCCACCCCACCCCCCCACCCAACCACACACACATAAATACACTGTTCCCATGTGGCAGCGAGACCAGTGTGCTCTGCTCTTGTGATAAAACACTGTACGGTTTAAGGGTATTCACAGGAATGGAGTCCAAATATGTGCTTTTCTTGTGGAAAGATGATAAACATGGGTAGAGGGAATGTGGAGCAAACCAGGGGAAAGAGAGAGAAGAGAGGGGAAGGGAAGAGGAGTTTGCTGCATATGCATTGGAACAGTATGGAAACATGATACATTTTAGAATAATATGTAGAATGGAAGGAGCTTTTTAGTGTTCAGAACCACACCAACTGGAACAAACAACTATTTTGACTAGCAACAAAATGACATAGGTGTGTATATGTGTGTGTGCTCTTATGTCCTCGGAGATGGGAAAGTAAAGTAATTCTGATTTGAAAGTTGATCAACAAATAAACTCACTTTTGAGAAAACCATCTCAATGTTTTGGTACTACTATTGGAAAGCCCTTCTTTGTCTACACCCATTCATAAATCTTCACACCTTCTTAAGCCATCTTTTTAAGGGTTGATCCAAGTGTTCTATACTAACTTGCCAGCTACTTCCAGACATTTAAAAGAGAGAGAGAACAGCTCACTGAATATTATTCACCCTAGCAGAGCTGGTTAGGCTGTTATGGTGACTGCAACAGTGCTGAAAATGTAGCTAGCTAGACTATCTTATCCTTTATCTGAAATCGGAATAGATAGCCAGAGCGAATTTACCAGCTAGTGCATCTAACAGTTGCAGTGACATTCTATTGATACTTGCATAGTGGAGTCTTTTGTTAAGACATGAAACTAGCTAGCTAGCTAAATAATGGACCGTAATCACAACTCATGATGTTACTACCCTGCATGAATCTGCAGGTAGCTAACCACCCAGTTCTATGGTTATAACTACAGTAGTCAAGCAAAGTGTCTGATATTCAAAGAATAAGATCACACACATAGCTTTAGCTAGCAACTCAACTAGCTAATGTTACCTAGCTAACAGTACACTTGAAATTAAACCATTTTCTGTCAAAATTAGAAATGTAGCTAGCTAGACTATCTTACACATATGCATCATGATTGGATGCGTCTCCTGTCTGATGCAATGCATGGTTGCCCTTAGTTTGCAGATGTAATCCAGAAAGGTGTTTTCACCATCTCCTTAGCTATCATACCCAAATTCCACTCATTTCAAAACTCGGTCCTCCAGAAAGTGTAGAGCATTCACATAACTTTAGCTAGCGAGCCAGCCAGCTAACGTTACCTAGCTAACAGTACACTTTAACTTGACATTAGGTTTATGCAGTTTTACTAAGCGATACATTGTCTTATCAACTATTCCAGAGCAGTTGGTAGACCAGAGAGAGAGAGATAAAACTGCAGGATTTAGAGAATTTGGCAATAATAACCAAGGAAGTGGTAAAACCATCAGAAAGGGGAAGATCCATTACAAAGTCTATGGACAGATGTGACCAAGGCCTCTGAGGCAAAGGAAGTAGTTTCCCTGCTGGAGTGTGTCAGGGAGATTTGGATTGACTACATTCCAAACATGACATAGTGGCCGATGTTCTGCTCGAAGGTGGGCCACCAGTATTTATCGGAGAAGGATTGAATGATGCGGGTGATACCTGGGTGTCCAGTGTGGAGGGATGTGTGTGCCTAAGGTCAACAGCCAATCTCTCACCCCCGTGGTCCATAGATGCCCTCTGGAGGAGCAAGACAAAGGAGCTGATCATGGCCTACAGGAAAAGTCAGGCCAAACAGGCCCCCATTAACATTGACGGGGCTGTAGTGGAACAGGTCAAGAGTTTCAAGTTCCTTGGTGTCCACATCACCAACAAGCTTTCATGGTCCAAACACACCAAGACAGTCGTGAACACGACAACACCTTTTCCCCCTCAGGAGACTGAAAAGATTTGACATGGGTCCCCAGATCCTCAAAAGGTTCTACAGTTACAGCATCGAGAGCTTCCTGGCTGGTTGCATCACCACCTGGTATGGCAACTGCTCAGCATCTGACCATAAGGCACTACAGAGGGCAGTGCATACGGCCCAGTACATCACTGAGATCAAGCTTCCTGCTATTCAGGACCTCTATACTAGGCAGTGTCAGAGAAAGGCCCCAAAAATTGTCAAAGACTCCAGTCACCCAAGTCATAGACTTTTCACTCTGCGACCAAAAGGCTCCTTAAAGGCTTTTATCCCAAGCCCAACCCCAAGACTGCTGAAAAATTAATCAAATGGCCACCCAGACTATTTACATTGACCCCCCCAACCCCCTTGTCTTTACACTGCTGCTACTCGCTGTTTATTATCTGTGCATAGTCACTTTACCCCTACCTACATGTACAAATTACCTTGACTAACCCGTACCCTCGCACACTGACTCGGTACCGGTACCCCGTGTATATAGCCTCGTTATTGTTATTTTATTGTGCTCCTTTTTTAGGATTTTTTAAAACTTTAGTTTATTTAGTACACATTTTCAAAACTCTATTTCTCGAACTGCATTGTTGTTTAAGGGCTTGTAACTAATCATTTCATGGTAAGAGCTACACCCGTTGTATTCGGTGCATGTGGCAAGGGAAGGCTTTCCTGATGCTTGGGTCCACGGTGAGGGTGAGTGGTGCTGTAATGTGCGTATTTGTGCCGGATCCTAGTGGATGCATATCCAGGGACAGGAGAGGAGAGTGGGTATGAAGTTAAGTTCAGGGAGGAGGCGAGAGCCTGGTCGATAAAGTTCCCCACAGCAGAGAGACAACACTTGAGGGCCAGCTAGCCATTGAAATGGGAACCAGAAACGGTTGGGGGAAAATGATGATAATGGAATTCTCACGCCTGCCGGCCCTCTGCTCTAGTGGACCCTGGGTTGGGCCGCACCGGACGCAACTGAAGCTTGTGCCCAGCCTGGCCGCAATAGGGACAGAGCCCCAGCTGTCTCCGGGGACGCCGCTCTGCAGCAGAGTGGTGAGTGGCCCCTACCTTCATGGATTCAGGCTCTGCCTCAGGACAGCCAAATGAGGAAGGGGAGTGGCTAGGTGGACACCGGCGCTTCCGAAGAAGGTTATCCAGATGGATAGCCATCGCCATCGAGAGCTTCCAAGTATATGTTGTCATCCCAACTACATCTGGACCTCTTCGCGCAGTCCTCTGTGGAATAGAGTGCGGAGTGCTGGCTCATTCCATCTGCTGCAGGCTGCACAGTCCGAAAGGTGAGGGCGTACTCCACTGTGGTCTGAGCACCCTGCAGGAGTTGGAAAAGTCATTCATCTCCCTCTCTGCCCTCCAATGACGGTTGTCAGGTGTGCGCAATATGGGTTGCCAGGACCGGTGGTTAGTAGACCTGCGATGTCGAGTGCAGGAGGGAGGGAGCAGGAGTAGGTGTGACACTGATTGGATTAGTTAAAGAATATTTGTTAATTAAAATTCAGCATTGTACCTTATTCATCATTGAGTGTAAGCAAATACGTTTGTACCCCTTTTTTTGAGAGTGAGAGTCTGATTATTGTACATTTATATTCAAAACATTGGATAAAAAAATATACAGTTATACTCTATATCCGCACATGTACCCTAAAAGGTACTGAACAGTCCCATGTGAGATCATTATGTGTACCTCTGAATGTACATTATGCCCTCTATTTTTGGCAGGGGCTAAGGAGCCGCAAGTGTCAAACGCACATTAGTTCTCAATTTTGGCATGTGAAAAGTGGCACACTGGTATTTTCACAGCCCTAACGCTAGGTTTGGCAATTTACACTACCTATCTAACTATCAGGAATCAAGGTAAGACCCAAGTGCAGACTGTATGAAGTAACAATGTTTATTGTAAGAACGGTAGGTCAAGGCAGGCAGGGGTCGATAATCCAGAGCAGAGGCCAACGTACAGGACGGCAGGCAGGCTCAGGGTCAGGTCAGGCAGAGGTCGGTAAGCCAGAGGTGGAGCAAAGGTACAGGACGGCAGGCTGGCTCAAGGTCAGATACAGAAAGTGGTCAGGCACAGGGTCAGGACAGGCAACGGTCAAATACCAGGAGGACGAGAAAAAGAGAGACTAGGGAAACCCAGGAGCTGAGACAAACCACTGGTAGACTTGAACGAACAAGACAAACTGGCAACAGACAGACAGAAAACACAGGTATAAATACATGGGATAATGGGGAAGATGTGCGACACATGGAGAGGGGTGTCGCACAAGGACAGGTGAAACAGATCAGGGCGTGACACTAACATCAGCTATCTTGCGCTGATGGGGAGGGGTGGCAATATTTGAGGTGTGTCCTTAAAAACAAGAGCGAAAGTGACAATTTCATACAGTGCTGATGGACGTTTTAAGATACACAAAAAGCAGGTCTTAACGGTAACACGGTTGAAAATTACATGGATTTTAAGAGGGGAAGCAAAGCCTATCCAGCCATGATGCACAGCGCCCATGGAAGTAGATATGTCCCTTTTGTGCCAGTGAATCTCGTATTTAGAAACATACAAAAATGATTGTTTCCTTCATTTAATTTAATTTGATTAAAAACCAAACTTATTTGAAAGATTCACTGTCCATGGGTTTGTTGTGAGAACGTACATGGTTTGAATAAATGCAATTTCGTCTGCTATTTCTGGAGAAGTGCAATTATGATCTTTAAGATGGCTCCATGACATTTATAAAACATTACATTTGCAAGCATTGTAATAGTGAGTGGACATTCCCCCTTTCTCTGGATCTTTTTCCAGCTCCTTTGAAAAGTTTGGATGTTCGTAAAACCCTCCATAGTCTAAGTTGCGTTCTCTATTATACACCCAAGGGGAGCAATTATGGTCCCTGTAACTGTATTTAGACATAGCCTACTTAAATCAAGTCATTTTTTATTTCTTATTAGAATTATTCACAGCCTTTTAGGCTTTAACATTTATCAATAGCCTAGTCAAGTCAATCTTACTTATTGACTACGTTTGGCATGTCTTTGTCCAGACTGCAACTACAGTAGGCCTAGTCACTATTTCAGTGTGAATGTCATTGCCTATGTTCAACAATATATTTCCATATTGAATCAATGCAATTATACAACAATGTGGACTGCAAACATGTTCAACTTATTTAGCAAATATGAGGCAGGCTATTTAACAACTAGGCTATAATAGACTAACATTCGAAATTGACTTGATGACAACACAATAAATAAAAGACCATAAAAACACAACTTGAAGCAACCACATATTTAGCCATGAGCATGTTCTGATTGGCCAGTGAGGGGCCAAGCCTTGACACATCCACAACTTGTTTATTCATCAAAACTCTGCCAGTGCTAAGATTTACCATTGCTTTAGGTTTTTTAAAAGAGCCTTATGTTAATGTAATCTTTTTTTGTACCCCAGGGAACAATACTGTACCCTAATTGAGATTAGTGTGAGCTCTGATGAGCTCTGAGTTCTGATAACCATGGCCTTGCTGATGTTTCAATGCTGAGGGAGAGGGACAGATAGGGAGCCGACCGCACCATGGTCTTACTGTGTCTATTTCCATGCAGACAGGGAGTGGGGGAGCCTACAGGGGGTACGGGGCTCATGCCACCTTCTTCCATTTAATAGAGTAAAGTGAGCTCTATCTGATGACAAACGCAGATGTAGGGAGAGAAAGTCTTTATCATAGAGATGTGTAGAGATTGCAACCAGGGACTGATTGGAACCAGAAATCGGCCCTGGCATTTCTAACACACCAGCCCATTTTATACATTGAGGACCCCACACAGGTTTTAACCTTAGGGACTCCATTATTAGCCAGATAATGATAATTTAATGAACAGACCCACTGTGCAAAAAAATGTATTAACTAATCTCTATGGTCTTTACAGACTACAATACATGGAAGGAGCACAGAAGCAACCAGAAGCTCTTGCCTCATTAAGCAGAGGTCAATGTTGCCATCTAGTGGCTGTACTTAATAGAATAACTAAAAAAGTTGAGACCGGTGGAGAGACAGAGAAATGCACAAAGCCACACACACACACACACACACACACACACACACACACACACACACACACACACACACACACACACACACACACACACACACACACACACACACACACACACACACACACACACACACACACACACACACACACACACACACACACACACACACAGACACAGACACAGAGAAATTCAGGAAAGCCTAGGATAAACAAACTCAATGTATCTTGTGCTTTGGTCATTTGGTCATGACCACAAATTGTGTCATTGTACAAGTATCACTTCTGAGCCCTTGAGTGTGTCATTGCAGTATGTCACTCTGGAAGTAGTTTCTGTTAGCCTGGAAACCAGTCTGTTTCTTCTCTCTTGACAACTCCACAAAATGGTAATGTGTGGCGATGAGTGACAAGGAGCAGAAACAGATCGGGGAGCAGGCTAAGTATTCTGTTGTTCAGAATGAATTCTGCAAGTTTGCAAACAAGCCCACAATGCTTAGAATCTAGGCATACAATGCCTAGTGCTACAACTACATGATAATAACACGATAACAACCACGATAACCAGTCTGTGGCCTAATTTTCTTAAATTTGAAGGTACCTTGGGAATAGGAGACTGCAATTTTATAGTTGTCTCAAAATGCTGCCTCAAAAAGGCTGCATCCTTGTTGATTGGGACACAGTCTGTGTCTTTCTCCCATAATGATGAGTTGAACAGAATACAAAACAGTGGACAGGGGAGGTGGGGCCGCCCTATATTCTGGAGCCGTTTCGAAGTTGGATGGCGAGTTGATTGGTTCAACCGATTTCAGCCCATTACATTTTGATTGTCTTAGAAAGCTGTCTATTGTTTCGCTGGCTTTTGTTTGCGAGTTTCTTTGCAAGAAAACCCCTCCCTCCCTACACTATGGACTCCCCCAGTCAACTCACCCCTCCAACCTGTCAGAATTATAGTATATTCAGATTCTCTGTCTGTATTTAATTGTTTATTCTCTGGCAAATATAATAGGAGTGATCTACTATTGGAGGCATTAACACTATTATGGAGAATTGAGAGACGGAGTAGTTGTGTGATTCTGCTGGTTCCCAGCCCACTTGTGTGTGGGAGGGAATTAAATTGTAACCCAGATAGCCAAAGGGCTTTAAAACCATATATATCTGATATTCAGGCTCCACTTGGTAGAGATGAGGCCAAATGTAAGATCAGAGCCATTTAAGGGCCAGTATTTATATGCCCTCCTATGAATGATCGGTGGACAAATATTGAAAGGTCAGATTAAGAAGAAAGAGGTGGTGCTTGTTGGGCCTATCACATTGCACATTGAACTTGTCCTTAAATTTGGTTGGCAAGCATGTGAATGGTTTATGTCTGAAGTCTATTGTTGATGAATTGATGGAGCATGTGCTGTTGTATTGTTGTATGTGGAAGAGAAGGAAATATTGAGGTGTAGAGTGTGTCAATTCATTAATAAGTAAAACGGGAAAGTGTCCTCACCTCTTCGATAGCCACGCTTCATCGATACTCGTGTGTATCCTATCCATTGGCATAGCGCAGTTTTGCAGGGCAACGCAGTGTTGAATACTTTTTCTATGGGGCAGAGTAAGAAATGTGCAGTATTATAGCTAATCATGCTATTTTACACATTTTACCATGAGGCTGAGAGAAACTGTTGCTGTCTTAGAGCTCAGGGATTTTTGAATTTGATTTTTTGAAAGACGGGACAATCTCACATTTTTCCGACAAATATTTGTCTTAATGTTAACAACATTTTTAATACACAGTATATTTCGAGAGACCGAAGAATCAGCTATCAAAAAGGAATTAACCTCCTAATACATTTTTTTTCTTCATAAAATGCAACTAACTGTATTTATGTAATCTCCATCAGACACCATAAAAGGTATTTCATTTTTACAATCCAAGTGTTTAAAGGCCTTGATTGTTTAATTCTAACATTATATAATTCAAATATGTAATACAAATCTCCAAACATGTTATGTTTTGTTTTATAGCACTATTAAATGCTAAATTAGTTGTTTTTTGAGATTTAGAACAGAAAACAACATTTAGAAAGCAAACATGATCCCTTAGGTCTAGCACAGCAATACTTAAATTGGTTAAAACCTCTTCAGGCTTGGAGCAGCATCCTGAATTTCCTCATGACTAATGTAAACTGCCTGTTACTCAGGACCAGAAGCAAGGATATGCATATAATTGGTAGCATTGGATAGAAAACACTCTGAAGTTTCTACAACTGTGTCTCTGAGTATAACAAAACTGATATGGCAGGCAAAAACCCAAGGAAAATTCATCCAGGATTATATATTTTTTGAGGTCACAGGCCTTTTCAATGCTAGCTTATGGGATATACTAAAAAATATATTAACAAATGTAAAAAAGGACCCAGATTACAGTTCCTATGGCTTCCACTAGATGTCAACAGTCTTTAGAAAGGGTTTCAGGCTTGTTTCTTGAAAAATGAACAAGTAGTTGTAGTTTATCCAAGGTGTTCTCATCAGGTCAGGGAGACATTTGGCGCGCGTCAATGAGGGTGCGCTCTTCGTTATTTTCCTTTTCTATTGAACACCGTTATTTCCATCTGAAATATGATCATTTATTTACATATTAGGGTACCTGAGGATTGATTAGAAATATTGCTTGACTTGTTTGGACGAAGTTTACCGGTAGCTTTTTGGATTCCTTTGTATGCATGTTGATGGAGTGGATTACTGAAATCAATGGCACCAACTAAACTGACTTTGTGGGTATGAAGAAGGACTTTATCGAATATTCATTGTGTAGCTGAGACCCTTGGTATTGCAAACAGAGGAAGATCTTCAAAGGTAAGTGATATATTTTATCGCTATTTGTGTTTTTTGTGATGCCTGTGCTGGTTGAAAAAGTATTTTGATGTGGGGAGCTGTCCTCAGATAATTGCATGTTATGCTTTCGCCGTAAAGCCTTTTTGAAATCTGACAATGCGGTTGGATTAACAAGAAGTTAAGCTTTTAAATTATGTAAGATACTTGTATTGTCATGAATGTTTAATATTACAATTGTGTTATTTGAATTTGGCACACTCTAGCTTCACTGTTGTAAAACAGTGAATCAAATATTTTTTCTGAATATTGACAAAAAAATATTGTCTCCATCAGTGACAACCGATACTAGACATTTTTGCCGCTACAAATAAAAGTTCTATACAAACATTTGTTAAATATGGAAAATAATTCATTTAAAAGTTCCATACAAACATTTGTTAAGTATGGAAAATAATTCATATGAAAATCCCCAATAAAAACAACCATTCTATCAGAACTTTCAACACTCTAATGGAGTTGACTGCAGACAAAAATGTTTTTATGGAGATAACAAAAATTTATTTATCTTCTTCATTCAAGTGGTATATTCAAGTGGTATACACAGCAGCTGTCACGTTCTGACCTTTATTTCCTTTGTTTTGTATTTATTTAGTATGGTCAGGGCGTGAGTTGGGTGGGCAGTCTATGTTTGTTTTTCTATGATTTGGGTATTTCTATGTTTCGGCCTAGTATGGTTCTCAATCAGAGGCAGGTGTCATTAGTTGTCTCTGATTGAGAATCATACTTAGGTATCCTGGGTTGCACTGTTTGTATGTGGGTGATTGTCTATGTTGATGGCTTGTTTCAGCGCAGCTCGCATTAGCGTCACAGTTGTTATTTTGTTTACTGTTTTTGTATAGTGTTTCAGTGTTCAGTTCTTTCTTTAATTAAACATTCAACATGAACACATATCACGCTGCATTTTGGTCCTCTGATCCTTCTTGCCTCTCCTCTTCAGATGAAGAGGAGGACGACCGTGACAGAATCACCCACCAACCAAGGACCAAGCGGCGTGGTAAAAGACATCGACGACAGCAGCAGCAGCAACAACAGCGGCCAGCATCACAGGACTCCTGGACATGGTAGGAGATACTGAACGGAGAGGGACCCTGGGCACAGGCTGGGGAATATCGCCGCCCCAAAGCAGAGCTGGAGGCAGCGATATGAGGAGGCAGCACGGCAGTGCGACAGGTACGAGAGGCAGCCCCAAATTTTCTTTGGTGGGGGGCAGATGAGGTGTGATACTAAGCCAGGTAGCAGACCTGAGCTCACTCCTCGTGCTTATTATAAGCAGCGCATTACTGGTCAGGCACCGTGTTATGCGGTTAAGCGCACGGTGTCGCCAGTACGTGCCCATAGCCCGGTGCGCTATAGGGCAGCCCCCCGAAAGGGCCATGCGAGTGTGGGCATCGAGCCAGGGCGTATGGTGCCTGCTCAGCGGGTCTGGTCGCCAGTACGCAGTTTTGGTCCAGGGTATCCTGCGCCGGCTCTGCGTGCTGTGTCTCCGGGGCGCTGGGAGGGTGCAGTGTGTCCTCTGCCTGCGCTCCGCTCGTGCCGGGCAAATGTGGGAGTGGAGCCTAAGGGAGAGGTGTGTGTAGTAAGCACTAGATCTCCCGTGCTTATCCACAGCCCGGTTCAACCTGTGCCTGCACTCTGGAGGGTCCGTGCTAGAGTAGTTGTACAGCCTGGGGAAGTGGTGCCAAGGTTGTGCACCAGAGATCCAGTGCTCCCCCACAGCCCGGTCCTTCAGGTGCCTCCTCACACCAAGCCTCCTGAAGGTCTCCCCAGCCTGGTGGTTCCTGTGGCAGCCCCACGCACCAGGCTGTCTCTCTGTCTCCTCCCTGCAGGTGGTCCCGCCTGTCCGGCGCTGCTGCCGGAGTCTCCCGCCTGTCCGGCGCTGCTGCCGGAGTCTCCCGCCTGTCCGGCGCTGCTGCCGGAGCCCCTCAACCCAGAGGCGCCAGAGCCTCTGTCCCGAGCCCCTGCCCCTCTGTCCCGAGCCCCTGCCCCTCTGTCCAGAGCTTCCGCTCCTCTGTCCAGAGCCTCCGCCCCTCTGTCCAGAGCTTCCGCCCCGCTGTCCAGAGCTTCCGCCCCTCTGTCCAGTGGGGTCATTGAGAAGAGTGGCCATGGTTAGAAAGCCACGGAGGCGGACAATAAGGCGGACTAAGACTATGGTGAAGTGGGGTCCGCGTCCCGCGCCAGAGCCGCCACCGCGGACAGACGCCCACCCAGACCCTCCCCTATAGGTTAAGGTTTTGCGGCCGGAGTCCGCACCTTTGGGGGGGGTACTGTCACGTTCTGACCTTTATTTCCTTTGTTTTGTATTTATTTAGTATGGTCAGGGCGTGAGTTGGGTGGGCAGTCTGTTTGTTTTTCTATGATTTGGGTATTTTTATGTTTCGGCCTAGTATGGTTCTCAATCAGAGGCAGGTGTCATTAGTTGTCTCTGATTGAGAATCATACTTAGGTAGCCTGGGTTGCACTGTTTGTTTGTGGGTGATTGTCTATTGATGGCTTGTTTCAGCGCAGCTCGCATTAGCGTCACGGTTGTTATTTTGTTTACTGCTTTTGTATAGTGTTTCAGTGTTCAGTTCTTTCTTTAATTAAACATTCAACATGAACACATCACGCTGCATTTTGGTCCTCCGATCATTCTCGCCTCTCCTCTTCAGATGAAGAGGAGGACGACCGTGACGGCAGCAATTACATTTTTCCTCAGTTGCTTTATTACGCAAACATGCTGACCACACCCCCCCGCGTCGCTTGTGCAAGCATTGCAAAATAAATGTACACTTACAGTTGAAGTCAGAAATGTACATACACCTTAGCCAAATACATTTCAATTCTGTTTTTCACAATTCCTGACATTTAATCCAAGTAATAATTCCCTTAAATCAGTTAGGATCACCACTATTTTAAGAATGTGAAGTGTCAGAATATCACTAGAGAGAATAATTTCTTTCATCACATTCTCAGTGGAACAGAAGTTTACATAAACTCAATTAGTATTTGGTAGCATTGCTTTTAAATTTGATTTGGGTCAAACATTTTATGTAGCCTTCCACAAGCTTCCCACAATAAATTGGGTGAATTATGGCCCATTCCTCCTGACAGAACTGGTGTAACAGAGGTTTGTAGGCCTCCTTGCTTGCACACGCTTTTTCAGTTCTGCCCACAATTTTTCTGTAGGATTGAGGTCAGGACTTTGTGATGGCCACTCCAATACCTTGACTTGGTTGTCCTTAGGCCATTTTGCCACAACTTTGGAAGTATGCTTTGGGTCATTGTCCATTTGGAAGACCCATTTGCGACTGATGTCTTGAGATGTTGCTTCAATATATCCACGTCATTGTCCTACCTCATGATGCAATCTATTTTGTGAAGTGCACCAGGCCCTCCTGCAGCAAAGCACTCCCACAACATGATGCTGCCACCCCCGTACTTCATGGTTGGGATGGTGTTCTTCAGCTTGAAAAGCCTCCCCTTTTTCCTTCAAACATAACGATGGTCATTATGGCCAAACAGTTCTACTTTTGTTTCATCAGACGAGAGGACATTTTTCCAAAAAGTACGATCTTTGTCCCCATGTGCAGTTGCAAACCGTAATCTGTCTTTTTTTTTATGGCGGTTTTGAAGCAGTGGCTTCTTCCTTGCTGAGCGGCCTTTCAGAATATGTCGATATAGGACTCTTTTTACTGTGGATATGGATACTTTTCTACCTGTTTCCTCCAGCATCTTCACAAGGTCCTTTGCTGTTGTTCCGGGATTGATTTGCACTTTTCGCACCAAAGTACATTCATTTCTAGGAGACAGAACGCGTCTCCTTCCTGAGCGGTATGATGGCTGCATGGTCCCATGGTGTTTATGCTTGCGGACTATTGTTTGTACAGATGAACGTGGTACCTTCAGGTGTTCCCAATGCCAAACCAGTTGGAGAACGTTCTTAGAACATTCTAATATATATATATATATAAATGTAACCATGTTTTACCTTTTAGGAAAAGTTCTGTTAAAATAGTGAAATTCCAATTTCAAGTTCATTAAATGTGCTGAGAATGTTCCAAAGCCAAGTGTCTTTCCTGCACCATTCCCAGAAAGTTGTGGGAAGGTTGTAATAACCACAGGACAACCAGGCTCTCACCAAGCCCTAAGAAAAATATGATTGTAAGAAAGGGATGAGAGCGATAAGAGACAGTTCGAATCTCTTGGGCGTGAAGATGATTGAAGAGTCAATAATAATATGTCTCAGAGGCAGCCAGCCAGAGATTTTCTGAGCTGTTAGTCTTTTCCAATAGTTGCTGTGGAGTTCCCTCCCACTGGGCAGAGACATCAATTCAACATCTATTCCATGTTGGTTCCAGTTAATTTCATTGAAATGCTACCCTAATACTATGTGATAATGTGCAAACCATAACGCAAAATATGCTGATTTCAATGCGGATTGTCACCAAAAAATGTGTTCATTCACTTCAATTTGGTCTCTCTCTCTCACTCTCTCTCTCACCAAAGATTATCTGTTGGGTTAATCTAGATGTAGCCTATCCGCAATACAGGTGAATGCATATTCAAAAGGAGAAGTGTGTGTATGCATTAAGTTATTGAGTTTGTTTTGGCTGATTTCATGGGGCTACAGATGACAAACAATCTGTTTCCCTTCCATTTGGGACTTATTTTATTATACAGATCAACAATGTGTACATAGAAATAGCTTATTTTATAAAAATGGGTGGTGTCTCTTTTTAATGAACAATGACGTCATTTACCAGGCAAGAGGGGGGCGGCCTGTTGGGTGCAATCAGCTTTGAAATCAGCATATTTTGTGTTATGGTTAGCATATTATCACAATCAAAGTACTAGGGTATTGAATTCATGTTAGCTTTAGCTGTCAGCTAGCCTACAAGATTAAGATTACTTCATTGGTCAATTGCACACAAGGTCCAACCAAAATTTGACTCCCGCTTTCAACCCAACCCCTATTGAAAGACACATACATTTAATACATTACACCATTTTTTTGGCAAGGTGCAGGGGGGTGCCACACTGGGCGCCCTGCGTTGTCCCTTGATCAAAGGCATCTGGATTTCATACCAGCAACCCTATAGTTGTCGGCTCACTTCCGGACATATTTTCCCCATCGGACCCAGGATTTGAACTGGCAACCCTCCAGTTACTGGCTCACCTTTCTAAACGCTAGGCTAGATGCACCTGGCGTATCTGTAGTTAATTACACTTTCAATATTTCTACATGCCGTGTCCCAATTTCAAGTGTGTTAACTGCTGTGCAGCATGAGTGGGGAGCTAACATGATGCAGCACACTCCCAGTGCAGGCTAGCAATGAATGAGTGGGGCAGGCTACACTGATAGACAGGCTTCATCTGTGAGACAAATTTAAAATAATTTTCAATCTTCACCTAAAATGACATACCCAAATCTAACTGACTGTAGTTCATGCCCTGAAGCAAGAATATGCATATTCTTAGTACTATTTCAAAGGAAACACTTTGAAGTTTGTGGAAATGTGAATTGAATGTAGGTGAATGTAACACAATAGATCTGGTAGAAGAAAATACAAAGACAAAACATGTTTTTTTTCTATTATTTTTCAACCACCATCTTTGAAATGCAACAGAAAGGACCCAAATCTAGCCATCACTCTGGTTGTAATTGCGATGGTGTCCACAAGATGGCAACAGTGTATATGCAAAGTTTCAGAAAAGGGGACACAGTCATCCAGCTGATGGTGAACCTCAAGTTGGACTGCATTATTTCTGCCTCATGCACCAGTTCATGTTACTCTAATGACCAGAGAAAGTGAAATATTCCTCAATATTAAGAACGCTTTGCTACACTCATTCACTCATTCATTGCAGCTGCAGTGCTGGTTGTACCGTGAGTGGAAGTAGGAAGAACATGTATTTTATTGGCTTATAAAGGTGTTGACAGTGCTGAATAACAACTTAAACATAAACTTACACATAAAACAGCAGCTCTTTGCTGTATTCGTTGAGTCTCTATCTAGTCATGGTTTTAAAGAAACTCTGCAGACAAAGTGATCTGAGCTATCTGATTGGCCAGCGGTAGGCCTATAGGTGCACTTGATTTGCTCTCTGGGCCTCTCAGGTAGGGGAGTTCTATCTTCAGACATGAAATGATTGAAAATAGGAAAGCAAGGCTTTATTGTTGGATTTTTTACAGAAATGTTTGGTGACATACTAGGAATGCCTTGGAGATTGACCCATAGGTGACCGGTTGGTGGCCACTGATCTAATGGATCCGGTTTATTCCACACGCATGCTTACTCTAGAATGGACTGTCTGTTCATGAATGCTTTTCCATCCCTTTCCATGTGGGTTCTGAAATGAATAAAATAAATATTTTGCATGAGAAGATAACCACAACAGCTAGTCACTTTCATACATTTCATAACATCTATGTACCAATAAGGAAAAAGTGTTGCTTAAAAGGTCATGGTAGAGAGTTTTTCCTGACCGTCTCTTGAACAGGAAAAACTGGGCCCTATATCACACGTAGGTCCGAACCTGTGTGTCTTCATAAATACAGCTTATACTCACCAACAACAAAAACAACAACTCACACAGGTTAGGAACTATGGCTCTTCTAATACTGTACAATTCTAGAATTGTTAGATATTGCTGCACTGTCGGAACTAGAAGCACAAGCATTTCACTACACTTGCAATAACATCTGCTAACAATAAAATTGTATTTGATTTATATCTTGCAGTCATGTATTCCTGAAGTCCTCTCAGACCCTATCAATTCTATATTTGGAACTGAGGTTGCCTGCAGTACTGTTCCAGGGCAGGAATGTCACCTCCAGTCACAGGGTTACACCACGTAAACAATGATATGATTTGCACTGGTCAGAAGTGGACACTCGCCACATACACACAGTCCATGTCCCAGGACTACCTGACATGATGACTCCTTGCTGTCCCCAGTCCACCTGGCCATGCTGCTGCTCCAGTTTCAACTGTTCTGCCTTACTATTATTCGACCATGCTGGTCATTTATGAACATTTGAACATCTTGGCCACGTTCTGTTATAATCTCCACCCGGCACAGCCAGAAGAGGACTGGCCACCCCACATATGCTCTCTCTAATTCTCTCTTTCTTTCTCTCTCTCGGAGGACCTGAGCCCTAGGACCGTGCCCCAGGACTACCTGACATGATGACTCCTTGCTGTTCCCAGTCCACCTGACTGTGCTGCTGCTCCAGTTTCAACTGTTCTGCCTTATTATTATTCGACCATGCTGGTCATTTATTTGAACATCTTGGCCATGTTCTGTTATAATCTCTACCCGGCACAGCCAGAAGAGGACTGGCCACCCCACATAGCCTGGTTCCTCTCTAGGTTTCTTCCTAGGTTTTGGCCTTTCTAGGGAGTTTTTCCTAGCCACCGTGCTTTTACACCTGCATTGCTTGCTGTTTGGGGTTTTAGGCTGGGTTTCTGTACAGCACTTTGAGATATCAGCTGATGTACGAAGGGCTATATAAATAAATTTGATTTGATTTGAGTTGAGAGGGAATAATGAGAGGAAGGTAAGTTTTAGGTTTTATTTATTCTCATCAAAGAAAATAACTGAAATACAAAACAGTACAGGTACAAAACTGGTAAAAACGGTGTGCAGGTGAGGTTGGAAGCTCAGTTAAAAGCAAATGATATTTGTACATGATATACTCAGTATACAAGAAAAAACATGTTTGATTATGTGTGTGTCTGTGAGTTTAAGAGTTGATTCTTGGGTAGTTTGGTTCATCAGGCTGACCCACAATCTTCGCTTGAAGTTATTGAGGGATTTGGAGGTTTTGGCAATGTGAAGATAATAATTCCATAGTATGGTACCTCTGTATCTGATAGATAATTTACTATGTGCGTGGGGAGGGTGAAGGTTATCGTAATGTCTTGTGTTATATAGATGGATTTCAGAATTAACCTGGAATAATCCATTGAAGGGTTTAGGGAAAGGGAAAGGGGGATACCTAGTGTCGTAGCGTGACTTCCATTAAATGTGAAGACAGTCATATTATCAAATAAATCCTCTATGTGTAATTATTGCTTACGTGAAAAAGTAATCATGTAAACTTTAATTAACTAGGGAGTAGGGTCACCATTTGGAAAATGTATAAAGAGTCTCTATTTCCCAGATATTTTCGTATCTTATCGATTACAGTCTTCTATTAATGTATTACCTCATCAGTCTCATTCCTGAATGTCGCAAACCCTTGGATATCTGCACGAACTCTAGCATGATAAATCATGAATCAGCGATATACAAATTGGCTTAATTATTTACATACTAACTAACTAATCAATCACAGAATTACATAAACACATACACAATAGTTATACATTGGTTAAGGACATGATACACTGATAAGTCCCTGGTGGGCTAAGCCGATATGACGGCTTAGTAGACAAAGGAAAGGGGTGGGGCCAGCTCAAAAGCGGGAAACTCAGAGTGGACCCACGTCGACTACACTACACTCATGGAAATGCTAATACTTTGAACATGAACAACCGCTCATTCAAAAAGAAACTGCAATTGACATATTTACGAGTGTATGCCTTTGTTGTCCCTCTCTGTCATCGCCGGTCTGTCTGCTGGAGTCAACAGAAAGTCTGTGGTTTGTCCACCAGAGATCAAAGTCTTTCGTAGTTGTAGTTTGTTAGAATTTATACGTCAGAGTACCATTTGGAAACATTCTTGAGAATGGATCTTTCAAAGTACCATTGTTCTTAGATCGGAGACGTTTACCAGACTAAAGTATTTAAACAGCTGAAGCCGGAATAACTGGTATTTTGTTTGTATATTTCTTATAGCCATTTCAACATGGGAACTTCCATTCCTGCGTTTTTAACTAAATATACATTTTGTCACGAGCCCTTTTATTAACTCTGTGGAAAGGGGCGTTCCATGACGTTTGGTTATAATGTCTGTGCTCACGGGGCCGTGGCCACTGACTGATCATAAGTTACTATGAAAAACAATTGTCATTTGAAGACTAAGATCATATTGTTATCTTTCCAGAAGTATTCTTATGCTTAATCATTTGTTTCATACAACATTCAGATGCAAACCCCATAATTGAAAAGTATATACAAACAAAGAAACAGTAATGTGTGTCTCCTGTCCTTCACCAAATGAAACAAACTCGACATGACTGTTCCTCAATTATTCAACCTTTTGATGTCAAGGTTTGACCAAGTGTCTCTCTGTGTTCCACAGTCACATTCCAATCTCCATACTACAGAGCCCAGAAGCAGAGTATTTTACGACCGCCATAAAGCGGCCTATTCCACCTCTCCCCCTCTGCGGGAGAGAAAGAGGGCGCTGTAGGGCTGTCCCACTGTAATCTGATCCTTCAGATATTTACAGGAGAGTCATGACACTAGTCAGTTGTACAACTGAAAGCATTCAACTGAAATATGTCACATTTAACCCAACCCCTCTGAATCAGAGAGGTGCAGGGGGCTGCCTTAATCGACTTCCACGTCATCGGCACCCGGGGAACAGTGGGTTAACTGCATTGCTCAGGGGCAGAACAACAGATTTTTTCCTCGTCAGCTCGGGGACTCAATCCAGCAACTGTCTGGGAATTTGTAGATGGAAGTGCATAATTGGAGTTCATTAGTGTCGTAAATAGACAACATATTGAGTTGATTCTAGCCATCCCGGATCCGGGATCGTGAATACAGCCTCAAGCTCATTCCCATAACGCAACGTTAACTATTCATGAAAATCGCAAATGAAATGAAATAAATATATTAGCTCTCAAGCTTAGCCTTTTGTTAACAACACTGTCATCTCAGATTTTCAAAATATGCTTTTCAACCATAGCAAAACAAGCATTTGTGTAACAGTATTGATAGTTAGCGTAGCATTTAGCGTTAGCATTCAGTGGGCAACATTTTCACAAAAACAAGAAAAGCATTCAAATAAAATCATTTACCTTTGAAGAACTTCGGATGTTTTCAATGAGGAGACTCTCAGTTAGATAGAAAATGTTCAGTTTTTCCTGAAAGATTCTTTGTGTAGGAGAAATCGCTTCGTTTTGTTCGTCATGTTTGGCTACCAAAAACAAACGAAAATTCAGTCATCAAAACGCCTAACTTTTTTCCAAATTAACTCCATAATATCGACTGAAACATGGTAAACGTTGTTTAGAATCAATGCTCAAGGGGTTTTTCACATATCTCTTCGATGATATATCGTTCGTGGAAGTCTCCTCTCTCCTCTGAATCACATGGCTGAATGCGTGCAGCTGAAGATTACTCACCAATTTCGACAAAGGACACCGGGCGGACACCTGGTAAATGTAGTCTCTTATGGCCAATCTTCCAATGATATGCCTACAAACACGTCACAATGCTGCAGACACCTTGGGGAAACGGCAGAACGTGTAGGCTCGTTCAGGGCGCATTCACAGCCATATAAGGAGACAATGGAAAACATCGCCTCAAAAATTTTGCTCATTTCCTGTTTGAAGTTTCATCTTGGTTTCGCCTGTAGCATCAGTTCTGTGGCACTCACAGATAATATCTTTGCAGTTTTGGAAACGTCAGAGTGTTTTCTTTCCAAAGCCGTCAATTATATGCATAGTCGAGCATCTTTTCGTGACAAAATATCTTGTTTAAAATGGGAACGTTTTTTATCCATAAATTAAAAGAGCGCCCCCTGTATCCAAGAAGTTAAACAAAGGTGTAGATGGAGCCAGGTAATTAGAGGAGGTGGCAAGTCTTGCAAATATATTTTGTATGATGAATAATTTGTGTAGGTAGGAGGCTTATGCACTGGCCCAGACAATATTACAGCAAATATGAGATATGGGTAAATTAAGCTATAGTATAGAGTTAGGAAGCAAGCCTGATAAACCAAACCACTAATCTTTCTGATGATACCAACAGATTTCCTCACTTTGAGAGGAATCTAGTGGATGTGACTTGTTCCATTTCATTCCCTCCAATTGAGATTCTGGCTTCTTTTTTTTTTTTTGCATTTTTGTTATCTCATTTGATCTATCAGATTATATCTTTAACTTCTATGCCTACTCGTTAGCTAGAATTTTTTATTTTTTTATTAGTTTATTATCCAATAGGCCACAAAGTGTCCCTTCCTAGACCACAACTTACCCATCCCCCATTTGATACCTGGCTCTGCCCAGGTAACAACCTTGCCTACTCTAAACAATGACAAGATTAGTAAATGATCCTCATGTTCTGACATTATCATGTAGGAGCGCCCCTTTCATTCTCCACATGTCCAATTCTCCCTTGGGCGTCCATTCATGTCTATCCTGTATCAATTCTCTGTCAAGTGTCTTATCTACTTTAAGAGTTATCTATGCTGCTTTGTATTGTTCTTAAATATATATATATGTTTATCTATTTAAACACTAACCCCTTTCTCTCATTTCTTATTTCACAGACACCAGTCAATGCTACTATTTCGGTGTCACTCCTAATCTTGCTCATTTCCTGGCCCCATAACAGTCAGTAACAGTCAGTAACAACCATGTGTTGTTTCCAAATATCATCTAAGTGTCTGACTGTTTGGCTTGATCTAAAATCATGGATTTGAGAAAAAACATGTCTATGGTGGCAATCTCTAAAGTCCTTACATAACCTTAATCAACCCATCTCGATCCTATCAATAATCCTAAATCACCACAGATATCATATATCCCTGCCAACTTTAATACTATTTAAATAAAATCTTCTAATGGTCAAATAAAGCCAAAACGAATGCTAACCATATCATATCTCTTTTCTGTGCTAATAAAATATCTCCTTTGGGAATCCACTGTATTTGATCTAACAATAACATGGGTTATCCTTAATCCTTATCCTTAAAATCAGTCTCATCACTAATTTAATATATGTTGAATAGGGTGGGATACCTTATCTACAGTAATTTACCATCCCTAAGAACGGCAACATATTTATTTTCATTAATCATTTTAATGCTTATAAAATCACTATTTTTCTATCTATGTATTTTCCTGTCCAAACCTCAATGTACCATATCTTCCCCTATTTATTATCGATGATAAATAGGATTTTTGTTCCTGTTGCATCTACCAAATCAATAGTAGCCCATTCGAAACCTTCACAGCCAATGTTTAAAACAGAATCCTCAACATCTTCCTCTTCCTCACTAGAGTTTATTCCCCCGCTCCTCATAATTTGTGCTGCCTCAATTCCACTTTCTCCTCTGTGGTTCAAACTATAATTACGTCCAAGAGCTATACACTCCATTATAATTAATTTACCTTACAACTAGTATCCCAAATGACCACAAATTCATTATCCAAATGGTCCTCCCCTGTGGCTGATCAGACCACAAGGGAAAGCCATGATAGAGTTCAAAGGTTATACAACCCTTTTACAGTCATGTTCCATACTATATTAGACATATTAAAGAACCCTTTATTAGAACCCTTTCACATGTTTAATTAGAACTCAGAAAATAAAACTCCTAATATTCCATATGAGTGTACCCCTTTAAGATTTCTTGTCTCTGGGAAACATGGAAATCCCCTTAAACCCAAACGTTTACTATAAACAAAACCTAATAATTCTGATAATACTATTGTACTCCCTCAAATCATTAGTTTTACATTTCCTCAATGTTTCATGTAACTCATCCAGTCTTTCTCCAAATAGTCTCCCCAAAATACTTGATAGGAATACCCTGCCATTAAACGTGCACTGTCCCTTTAACATAAAATAATCTCAGCCAGCAATCCACTTTGCGGACCTTTCATTGTTCCCCATAATGAAAACAGATTCTAATGTTAATAGAGGATTAACTTCCTGTTTAAATTCACTGGTGTTATTTGAACAATCAAACCAAAATCAATAACTGGGAACTATTAAAAAACTTTTACGATACTATTCAGACCCCCCTCTCTTATAGCCAAATATAGCCCAGTGAACGCCACCAATCAGTGATGGCCACCTAGCAATTTCATTGCCAAATTTAGCATCTTTTCAGACTACCCCGACAAATTTAGCTACTTTTAAAAATGTGTTTGGAACTTTTAGCAACTTTTGAAAAGTGACTCAAAGCTATAATGCACGCATTCTCCCTCTAAATGACACAAACAATTTTCTCTGTCACCCTCAGTCACAACCTCCTTGCCTGGCTGCAAAAGTGCATTGTGAGTGATGTCATTAACAGGCACTCAGCCCAGCCCAGGCTGCAGCAACTTTCAACAAATTGCAAATCATTGTTGGCTAACTGCAGCAGCAGTAGTACAGGTTCGATAAACCAAACCCAATTCATCACAACTGTTGGATCTTGAATAGAACCCAATTTGTAAGTCGCTCTGGATAAGAGCGTCTGCTAAATGACTTAAATGTAAATGTAAACTTACAACATCAATCAACATCTCTCAATCAAAATTGTACAGCCAGAAGTACAGAAAAGAGTGTACCTGAACAACGTTCAAATCAATTTGAGTAACATTATTCTGTATTCAACGTAATGACACCGTTTTACGTTATCACGAAACAATTCAACCTACCTCTTGGCAAAGATATAAACCCTATTTGGATTGAGTTTTGCTTTAATTCTATCGTAAAAGTAAAATCAAACTTTCCCTACTCCAAAATTTAAACGTACAATGTACTTCGCTAAATTTATAAGAACATTTCTACCGTAATTGTCTATTCGTTGTTATTTGGAATTCATTAGATTTAGGTTACTGTCTCTTCTATGATTCAGAATTGTTAAATATGACTCCATTCCCAATACGTTATTCAAGCAGATAATTTAGGCAACAGACACCGTCTTGCATCGAAATTCGCTTCGCTATTATTTTGAATGAATTAGTTTCTCCATTTAACCTAAACAATCTATGAAAAAAGTTAAATTTATATCTTATACAAACACTAGCGACCGTATCTTTCTAGGCAAAACATACAAATGGTTTAATTACAATGAAAGACTCAGATTTTAGTCAGAGCATTAAAGCCTTTTTGAAATCTGACACGGCGGCTGGATTAACAACAAGTTAAGATTTATTTTGATTTATTGCACTTGTGATTTCATGAAAGTTAAATATTTATAGAAATGTAATTTGAATTTGGAGCTCTGCATCTCACCGCTAGCGTCCCACTGATCCATATGAAGTTAACATATTTGCAAAATTGATCTAATGATCAATTAGTCTTTTAAAATGATAAACTTGGATTAGCTAACACAACCTGCCACTGGAACACAGGAGTGATGGTTACTGATGATGGACCTCTGTACGCCTATGTAAATATTCCATAAAAAATCAGTCGTTTCCAGCTACAATAGTCATTTACAACAAACTTCTTAGGGCTAGAGGGCAGTATTCGGAGGTTCGGATGACTGACGTGCCCAAAGTAAACTGCCTATATGATATGGGATATGCATTTAATTGATAGTATTGGATAGAAAACACTCTGAAGTTTCTAAAACTGTTAAAATAATGTCTGTGAGTATAACAGAACTGATATGGCAGGCGAAAACCCGAGGCTAATCCATCCGGATTTTATTATTTTTGAGTTCCTATGGCTTCCACTAGATGTCAACAGTCTTTAGAAGGGTTTCAGGCTTGTTGTTGAGCTAGAATTTGTAGTTTTTCAAGGTGGCTCTCATTTGGACTGTAGTCTTGTGGTGCGCGTGGAGGAGGGCGCACACTTCGTTATTTATCTCCGGTATTGAACATACTATTCTCTGTCTTAAATTTTATAGTTTATTTACATATTAGGGTACCCGAGGATTGATTAGAAATTTTGTTTGACTTGTTTGGACAAAGTTTATTGGTAATTTTTGAGATTGCTTTGTCTGCATGTTGAACGACAGGAACGAGTGGATTACTGAATAAAACGTGCCAACTAAACTGACTTTTTGGGGATATAAAGAAGGACTTTATCGAACAAAACGACCATTTGTTGTGTAGCTGGGACCCTTGGGATTGCAAACAGAGGAAGATATTCAAAGGTAAGTGATTTATTTGATCACTGTTCCTGACTTTTGTGATGTCTCTGCTGGTTTGGAAAATGTTTTTAATGATTTTATTTGCGAGGCACTGTCCTCAGATAATCACATGCTTTCGCTGTAAAGCCTTTTTGAAATCTGACACAGTGGCTGGATTATCAAGAAGTTAAACTGATGTATGACACTTGTATTCTCATGAATGTTTAATATTACAAATTTTGTATTTTGAATTTCGCACTCTGCAATTTCACCGGGTGTTATCGAGATGGGGCACTAGCGTCCCACCTAGCCTTAAGAATATTTTTTAACCATGTCTACACTCTATTTCTGATAATTTTTATGTTATTTTAATGGACACAAATGTTTGCTTTTCTTTCAAAAACAATGACATTTCTTGTGAACCCAAACTTTTGAACGGTAGTGTACATCAATTTGACAATAACCGTTTCATGGAGCATTAACTTCTATATTACGTGCCAAAGAAACATTTCCATTCTCTGTAAATTAATGGACAATAAAAATACATCTTATCTTACTGTTATTATTGATGGAGATTAAAAATTATACTGTCTTTGTTGACTGTACTCAACTTTTATACGCTGAGTATACAAAACATTAACATGCTCTTTCCATGACATAGACTTGCTAAAGCTATGACCCCTTATTAATGTCACTTGTTAAATCCACTTCAATTGGTGTAGGTGAAGGGGATGAGACAGGTGTGCCATTCAAAAAAATGTAAGTGCCTTTCAACGGGGTATGGTAGTAGGTGCCAGGAGAACCGGTTTGTGTTAAGAACTGCAGCGCTGATGGGTTTTTCACGCTCAACAGTTTCCCATATGTGTCAAGAATGGTCCACCACCCAAAGGACATCCAGCCAAGTTTACACAACTGTGGGCTAGCATCCCTGTGGAACGCTGTCAACACCTTGTAGAGTCCATCCCCCGACGAATTGAGGTTGTTCTGAGGACAACTCAATATTAGGAAGTCATTTCTGGTGTCAGGTTCTTACTTTTCCGAGTAAATAACTCACGGACACTAGAGAAGCTTAACCAAGTTTAATTCTTCCCAAAGAGTCGACTGTAATTCAGACAAAAGACATGGCTTTCCCCGTGGTGGTATTCCTACCCCACTTTGGGTGGAGTCTCCTCCTTATGTCTAAACATTGCATCCTTCCTGCTAAGCAGGGAACTAAGTTATATGAGCCTTCAACGGTTTCTCCCCTTATCAGTACTGTCACATGTGATTGTTTTCCCTGCACTCAGCCCCTCCCAAGCTTCATTATGGCATACCTCATGTCCCTTGTGTAAATAATGTTCCTATACTCTGAGTACAACAATATTCAAAGTTTACTCCAGAATCCAACACTGGATACCAATCAAGAACCTTACTGTACTAGAATTCCATAAAAATTAGCAAAATAGCTTTTGTCAAAACTTTTTCTCAAGCAAGAATTTTGCTAGGCCTGTCTGGGAGTGGTCTGAGTGGGAAGGGGAAAACAGAAAACTAGTTGGCATAGATGGTGATGTCACCATGGAAAGCCGAAACTCCCCCATGCAAACCTGCTGATTAGAAGGTCTTGTGTAGATTGTATTTTCAACCAGCAATTATTTTCAACCACACTGATAAAAAAATATTGTTTTATCAGCTGTTGTACAATGTGATATAAAACACAGGAAAAAACGGAATTTTAACTGGACTGGGCCTATACATATTTCATATTATGGTTCATTAGATGTGATATTGTATCCATTTTTACGTTCATCTATTTTCTCATTGCATTAAGACATAATGCAACAGCTTCAAAACCCCACAACACTATTTGTAGTAATAAAACCATACACACTGTGAGTAACTTAATATCGAGGCCTAAGTGTCGTGATATGAATCATCTTTATTGAAAGAGTTTCATCGTTATTGTCATAACATTTTTTTTCAGCAGCTACAGAGTCATGTAGTGCATGCACTATCCCAAACACTATAATCAAACAAACAAATAAAAATACAAAGGTAGTTCCACTCGACTGTACGTTGGTACATTGTTTTTTAGTATTCTTTTTTAGTATATACTGTATTAGCCATTATTTTATGCTTGTGATTCCTGTAGCACGATGTACTACAATACCCATAATGCTCTGTAGGTGCTACAGTATCAGAGATATGACCAGAACATTTTTAATATTGATTTACAAATCAGACAAGAGACAAACAGACACTAAGTTTCATCATCATAATCACCATCCCCAAACCTTACAATTTCCACATCACAACCTACAGTGCAGAGATCCAACCCAGTATCTGTTCCTAGTTGGTCTGTATTGAGTTATACTAGGGTTCCCTTCGGATACTGTACACTTATTACACTCTGTTGTAAACAGTTTTACATCAATACATCAACCTTTTACACCTAGAGTTCAAACTCTAAGTACTAGTGTTTATTTAATAAGGAAAGGCTGCTTTCAAATATTATTCAAACAAGTTGTTTACCTAAAGCACACAATGCATTATTGATTTTAAAGGGGCTGTTCCATTACACACAAAAAACATGTGACATTTGCAGTTTTCACATGTTGACCTTAAATTTCACACGTGAAACCATATTTTCACATTAATTAAATGTAGAGTTCACATGTTAACATCACCTTTTCAACTCATGTGAATTGTAAGTTTACATTTGAAAAACATTAACGTGTGAATCTCTTTTGCAGTTTCACATGTAAGAAAACCCCATATGGAAATCTCACTTTCACAAGTGGAATTGCAAGTCAAAGTGTTTTTATCATTTTTGTCATTCAGCAGATGCTTTTATCCAGACCGACTTGCAGGAGCAGTTAGGGTTAAGTGTCTTGCTCAAGGGACATCGACAGATTTTTCACTTAGTCGGCTCGGGATTTGAACTAGAGACCTTTTGATTACTAGCCCAACTTGCCCAACCACTTATTCTACTCACATATGAAAAAGGTGGGGTTATATTGCAGTAGCAATGTTTTCCACAAATGATTACTTATTATTTCTGAGCTACACCATTATTATTGTAGTCCTCCATGGTGTTGCATTGATATACGTGTATACTTGGTCTGTGACCATTGGAAGAAGCCGAGTGAAAAAAAACAAAAGCTAGCTCTCCGTGTCTCCTTTTAATTTGGTTTGTACGCATAGTTACTTCATCAAAATCTAGAGAACTCAACACAGTTTAGTTAAACATGTTTTCCTGTCATTTTGATGTCTAATTGAACTGTTTTGACTGAGTGAAAAACAAGTGAGAGCTATTTGAAACTGTGTTAATGTGTTCGCTTTTGGAATGAATGTAAACAGTTACTTTTCTACAAAGAGATGATTTTGAATTGGGGCCTCCAGAGTTAATCAGTTAAATTGTGTTAAAGTAAACTCACTCACTTTTGTACATCGCCTTGGTCCGTACAATTGACCTTATTTTAGCGCCTAAAAAAACGTAATACTTCCAGATCAACTGTAATGTCAATACCATTGTAAAGCACAATTTCTCCCCTTTCCAACAGAATGCATGGCGAGACCTCCACGCTGCCTGTTTCTGCATGATTGAAGACGGCAATGAGCTCCTTCGGGTCTTTTTAAAAATGGCGGGTGGGGAAGCGAAACTAATGCGTGGTAGAGAGAAGGAGAGGAGATGTGTGAGAAAAGCCCTTTTTTCACTCGATCTGTCCAACTTAATCCCTTATCCCTCTAAAATGTAAATAAAACACTATAAAGAGTTTATATAATGTGTCATTACATACAGTGGGGAGAACAAGTATTTGATACACTGCCGATTTTGCAGGTTTTCCTACTTACAAAGCATGTCTGTAATGTTTATCAAATGTATACTTCAACTGTGAGAGACGGAATCTAAAACAAAAATCCAGAAAATCACATTGTATGATTTTTAAGTAATTAATTTGCATTTTATTGCATGACATAAGTATTTGATCACCTACCAACCAGTAAGAATTCCGTCTCTCACAGACCTGTTAGTTTTTCTTTTCTTTTCTCCACTCATTACCTGTATTAACTGCACCTGTTTGAACTCGTTACCTGTATAAAATACACCTGTCCACACACTAAATCAAACAGACTCCAACCTCTCCACAATGGCCAAGACCAGAGAGCTGTGTAAGGACATCAGTGATACAATTGTAGACCTGCACAAGGCTGGGATGGGCTACAGGACAATAGGCAAGCAGCATGGTGAGAAGGCAACAACTGTTGGCGCAATTATTAGAAAATGGAAGAAGTTCAAGATGACGGTCAATCACCCTTGGTCTGGGGCTCCATGCAAGATCTCACCTCATGGGGCATCAATGATCATGAGGAAGGTGAGGGATCAGCCCAGAACTACACGGCAGGACCTGGTCAATGACCTGAAGAGAGCTGGGACCACAGTCTCAAAGAAAACCATTAGTAACACACAACGCCGCCATGGATTCAAATCCTGCAGTGCACGCAAGGTCCCCCTGCTTAAGCCAGCGCATGTCCAGGCCCGTCTGAAATTTGCCAATGACCATCTGGATGATCCAGAGGAGGAATGGGAGAAGGTCATGTGGTCTGATGAGACAAAAATAGAGCTTTTTGGTCTAAACTCCACTTGCCGTGTTTGGAGGAAGAAGAAGGATGACTACAACCCCAAGAACACCATCACAACCGTGAGGCATGGAGGTGGAAACATCATTCTTTGGGGATGCTTTTCTGCAAAGGGGACAGGACGACTGCACCGTATTGAGGGGAGGATGGATGGGGCCATGTATTGTGAGATCTTGGCCAACAACCTCCTTCCCTCAGTAAGAGCATTGAAGATGGGTCTTGTCTGGGTCTTCCAGCATGACAACAACCCGAAACACACAGCCAGGGCAACGAAGGAGTGGCTCCGTAAGAAGCATCTCAAGGTCCTGGAGTGGCCTAGCCAGTCTCCAGACCTGAACCCAATAGAAAATCTTTGGAGGGAGCTGAAAGTCCGTATTGCCCAGCGACAGCCCCGAAACCTGAAGGATCTGGAGAAGGTCTGTATGGAGGAGTGGGCCAAAATCCCTGCTGCAGTGTGTGCAAACCTGGTCAAGAAGGAAACAGGAAACGTATGATCTCTGTAATTGCAAACAAAGGTTTCTGTACCAAATATTAAGTTCTGCTTTTCTGATGTATCAAATAGTTATGTCATGAAATAAAATGCAAATTAATTACTTAAAAATCATACAATGTGATTTTCTGGATTTTTGTTTTAGATTCCGTCTCTCACAGTTGAAGTGTACCTATGATAAAAAATTACAGACCTCTACATGCTTTGTAAGTAGGAAAACCTGCAAAATCGGCAGTGTATCAAATACTTGTTCTCCCCACTGTACCTATTTGAAGGTTTGTGTCGAATTAGGTTTTTAGGACGGTGCTAAATTAATCTTCAGAAGTAAACAGCGGCTTTGAGAGTGACGATCGCTTACAGTGATGACGCAAAAAACGACTAGGTATCCCCCTCTTACCCCCGTCACTGTCCATTTCTTGTTTTTAAACGATGAGAGAAGTGCTACACTTGGTGGAGAGAGATTGTAAGACAGAAATAGTTGCTTTATGCGTGCTGTACATTACGGCATGACACGTCACGATGTAACGGAGGGTCAGTTGTTTAAACTTTTCTCCAATACCATAGAGCCATTACCATGTCGATCAACGCTTGAATAGAAACGTAGTTCACACCCCATATTTTGAAGTCAACACAGTCGCTACAGTCCCATTACTTTTCTTTGCAGCCTCGTTTGAATGTTGCGGTTGCGCACATTTGTACGGAATGGGGTGAGTTTATGTTACCTTTTTTAATACCATGTCATTGTTGAATACTTGTTTCTGATTGGCTTGAAGGGCATTCTAGAACGTGCATTATGTACCTATAACGCACAGTATATTTGCAGGGTAGAATTCAATGGCTATAGTTAATTCTTACATGTTCTATGTTTGAGCTGCTTTTGAAAGCAAAAGTCGAATTTAAAACATTATTGACTTGGTGAATTAGACTTTCCTAATGGCAAGCTAGGACTGATGATTTGGTTAGCTAAACTACCAAGTCTGTTTGTTTCGTTACCATGGCAAGTACTGTACCTATCTAGTAAACTTGCTAGCTACTTCAGTGGATGTTGAACATATTTCTACTGACAAATGAACACATTTCTAGCAGCAAATGTGCTAAATTATAACCATGGTGTAAAAGGGATAATCAACTCAGGGCTCTATGTGATCTCTGGAAAATAATGCAACTCCATAGAAGGTCAGTTCCACTACTCTAGCCCTCATTGATTATACCTTACTTATACCATGGCTTTATTGAATACTCATTTCTGATTGGCTTGAAGGGCATTCTAGAGCATGCATTATTTCCCTATAACTGTCACGTCTACTCGTTTAGTGACAATCGGTTCTGGCAACCCATCATTACGCACACCTGGCAACCCTCATTATGCACACCTGCTCCCCATCATTAGGCACACATGGACTTCATCACTTCCCCTTCATCTAGCAACCCGGGGTCCACAAGAGCAGAAGGATGGCCCCGTGATCATCTGCCTCCTGGGTTAGGCTTGAGTATTCCATCATCATCACTTTCCGCAAAACCCCTTTTAGTATCGATTTCACTAGCTGGCTGTCCTTCATAACTCTAGTGGATTCCGGTACCACTGGGAATTTTATTGATCAGACCCTTGCCTCCTCACTGAACATCACGTCATACCCACTCAACCTCTCCGTTTCTGGTTCAAGCGCTGGATCATCGACCACTGGATTCTGGGACTATCACACACATCACAACACCACTCACCGTCCATACATCAAGAAAGCCTTCCCTTTCTCATCATCAATGCACTCGTACACAAGATCATCCTCGGCCTCCCATTGCTCCAAACGCCATAACCCCACCATCTCATGGTCTGGGATGTCTGTCACGTACTGGGCACCCGAATGCCTGAGGTCCTGCTTTCCCTTCCCCTGTGGTTCCACGTCGATTGAGAGTGTTGTTGTAGCCCAACATCCCAGAGGTACACCAAGGCGTGCCCCACCTGTCTCCCTCCTCATCACCCCTGGGACTGTGCCATCAACCTGCTTGCAGGCTCTGCGCCTCCGCATCTACTCTCTGTCAGTGGCTGAAACCAAGGCTATGGAGGAGTACACCCATGAGGTGCTCCAACAGGGTTTCATCCACATGTCCAACTCCCCTGTGTCGACAGGCTTCCTCTTCATGGCAAAGAATGATGGAGGGTTACGCCCGTGCATTGATTGCAGAGGTCTGAATTCCATCACCACAAACTACCGTTACCATCGCCGTTACCCTCGGATGAATGGAAAACAACTTTCAGCACAGTGTCTTATGGATTAGCCGACGCTCCATCAGTGTTCCAGGCATTTGTAAAAGAGGTGTTCCGGGACATGCTCGGACGCCAGGTGGTCATGTATATCCACAATCTCCTGGTCTACTCACCTACCTTGGAGGATCACATCGCTCACATCCCAGTAGTCCTGGAACGCCTCCTGGCTAAACACCTGTATGTCAAAGCGGAGAACTGCCAATTCCATCAGGAGGCCGTCTCCTTTCTGGGTTACCAGATTGGCCTGCAAGGAGTGAAAGTGGATGGTAAAGAAGGTAAAACTGTCAGGTCATGGCCAGTCCGAACCACCATAAAGGGGTTACAACGGTTTTTGGGGTTTGCCAACTTCTTCTACCACCATTTCATTAAGGACTTTAGCTCTATCGCCTCTCCTCTCACCTCTCTCCTCACGGGTATTCCCTGTAAGTTGGGGTGGAGTCCTGCAGCCGACCAAGCCTTCCACCTACTGAAGGGACGTTTCACCTCCACCACGTTGCTCAAATACCCAGATCCTACGCTGCGCTTCGTGGTGGAGGTGGACGCTTCAGATGTGGGTGTAGGGGCTGTCCTGTCCCAACAAGGAAATCCACAGAAATTGCCTCCATGTGCATATCACTCAAAGACTCCTGCAGAGGAACTATGACATTGGCGATTGGGAGCTCCTGGCAGTGAAGTTTGCATTAGAGGAGTGGAGACACTATCTGGAGGGTGCCAAGGACCCATTTCTCATCCTCACCGACCATTGGAACCTGGAGTACATGCGGACAGCGAGGCGGTTTCACCTGCACCAAGCAAGATGGGCCCTTTTTGTCCACTCGATCGATTTCACTCTGACATATCGCCCAGGATTAATGACGTAAATGTGGTCATTCGCCAGGCCCTGGGGAAGGAACCCGCACCCAGCTATCTGTCCTCCTGAGCGCATCTACGTTCCCACAGGGATAAGGGATCGGCTGCTGACCTGGGCGAACACAGCTGTCATCGCTGGACATCCAAGTATGAACCAAACTATTCAAAGTACTTCTGGTCTACCTTTGCACAGGACATCACTCGCTACATCTCCTAAATTCCTCTTCCGTATGTGCACAAACTAAATCACCCCGGCGCGCTCCAGCAGGGAAACTCCTTCCCGTGGCTCAATGTCCTTGGTCTCATCTGTCCATTGATTTTGTCACTCATCTCCCCTGGTTGTGGACAGAATATCTAAATCCTGCCATTTTAACCCTCTCTCTGGTCTCCCTACCGCTCTCTCTAACTAGACAATAATTTGTTCCAGGTGTGATATCCCTCCTAAATAGCTCGGGCTAGTGTTCCTATCAACTCAGTAAGGCCAGCAGGCTAGTGTTTAAAAAAAATGTATGTATTGGTATGTAACTGTTATGAAAGTTGTATTGCCAATTTTGTTTTGTATTTACACACAATTTTAAACGTGTACAAGACACTGCAACAAAATTTCCCAGTGGGGACAATAAAGTCAGTAAGTAAGTAAGGTTGCTGCGGTACTGTTACAGCAGGTCTCAGATCTGCCCCCAATTCATGTCACGGGTTTGGAAAGCCTTCATTTAGAAGCTAGGTGTCATGGTCTGCCTCACTTCCGGGTACCGGCCTCAGTCTAATGGGCAGGTGGAGAGGCTGAAGCAGGAGCTGGGGAGGTTCCTGAAGAGTCAATGCCAGGACCAGCAGGGGGAGTCGGCCCGATTCCTTCCCTGGGCGGAGTACGCTTACAATTCATTGCGTCACTACTCCACCGGGCTGACTCCCTTCCAGTGTGTTCTGTGTTATCAGCCAGTCCTGGCTTCATGGACACCGAACCAGACCGAAGCTCCTGTGGTGGACGAGTGGTTCAGGCACGCAGAAGAGGTTTGGAACAATGCCCACGTAAGCCCCACCTATGCCGTAAAATCCCTCCTGGACTCCCGATGTCGTGGGGGTTGGCTCCAGTACCTGGTGGACTGGGAGGTGTACGGTCCAGAAGAGTGGTGTTCGGTTCCGGTGGACGACATTCAAGATCCCAACATCATCCGAGATTTCTAACTTCGCCATCCGGACCGGCCCCGCTCTTCACACTCGGGCCATCCAGAGCGCACACTGGACACTCTGGACGAGGAGTAGTGTTGATTCGAGTGTTTTGACAGGTGTTGATCATTCGTAAATTCATCAGTGATTCTGCACTCTGGCACAGTCAGATGAGAGTGCTCTGAAATCGGTGTAGATAGCCAGAGCAAAGTTACGAATGCACCCTTTGAATCACTCTACGGTCTTTATTGTTAAACTCACCAACTGCACCTACTTCCTTACTCCCAGCGTCATTGTTACAATAATGCACTATTTAATTGAATGATTATGAAGTTCTTTCTTACACGTTCTATGTTTGAGCTGCTTTTGAAAGCAAAAGTCAAATTGAAAACATTGGCATTGTTGAATTCGATTTTCATAACAGCAAGCTACTGTTGGAGGACTGTAAATGTCAGCTAAACTAGCAGGTCTGTTTGTTTTGTTATCAAGGCAACTAGCTATCTAGTAAACATGGATGTACTCCTCCATAGTCGTCTTTGACTGCACATGGGCCCAGTGGCGGCCGGTCCATTATGGAGTCATTGTTAAAAAAATGTAAACAAAATAAATTATATAATTCATGGATTGTTTTAAATGTCCATAAAGTGTGTTCAATGTGTACATGTTACTGTTTCAAAAACAAGCTTGGTAACTCTCAGCAAGCAGCAGCTGTGTTCAGCCGCCCAGCACTTGGATTGCATTGCCAGTTTTGCTAATGGGGGAGACTGCATCAATGAGATTGCAGGATTTCATCACATGAATTTCACAACAAAAAGTAAATGGACCATCTTGGGGCACTGGAATGGGTGCTCAGGCCTTCGGCATCTGCTCTTTCAGGTACTAAACAGATGGCACTAAAGAGAAAATTTCAATGAACTTAAATAATCATGACAGTCATTGGGAGCCTGGGAGAATTTTTTTATTTAACCTTTATTTAACTAGGCAAGTCCGTTAAGAACAAATTCTTATTTACAATGACAGCCTACCAGGGAACAGTGGGTTAACTGCCTTGTTCAGGGGCAGAATGACAGATTTTTACCTTGTCAGCTCGGGGAATCAATCCAGCAACCTTTTGGTTACTGGCCCACCACTCTAACCACTAGGCTACCTGCCCCCTCAATAAGCCAGACGTTCATCCATCAAAGGACAGAGGGATACACTAGATATAACCTTCTCGCGTATCTGTTAGGATCAATAAAACATGGCTCTGTGCCTAATTCGCAACATTGCTTTTTGTTTCCCCTGCTATTCATCATATGCTAGCTAGTGGGCAAGCTATGTACTGGTAGTGTCACCAATGCACTCGTGAGCTGGCTGCTCGTGAGCTGGCTGCTCATTCTAATCTAAATAGTTGGCAATCAAAACAGTCGCAGCAGTGGTGATTCTGTTTTTACATGCAAAACTGAAATAGGTGTATTTATGCTGTTGTTGAAATGCACCGATCACTTTATATATACTGAGTATATAAAACATTAAGAACACCTCTTTCCATGACAGACTGACCAGGTGAATCCAGGTAAAAGCTATGATCCCTTAATGATGTCACTTGTTAAATCCACTTCAATCAGTGTAGATGAAGAGGAGACAGGCTAAAGAAGGATTTTTTGGTCTTGAGACAAATGAGACATGGTTTGTGTATGTGTGCCATTCAGAGTGTGAATGGGCAAGACAAAAGATTGAAGTGCCTTTGAAAGTGGTATGGTAATAGTTGCCAGGCTCACCAGCTTGTGTCAAGAACTGCAACGCTGCTGGGTTTTTCACATTCAACAGTTTCCCGTGTGTATCAAGAATTGTCCAGCCAATTTGGCACAACTGTGGGAAGCATTGGCATAAACAAGGGCCATCATCCCTGTGGAATGCTTTCAACACCTTGTAGAGTTCATGCCCCGATTAATTGTGACTGTTCTGAAGGCTCAGTGTATCTTTCCAAAAAAGAAACGACAAGTAATTTGAATGCTGCTTTGTGTACCAGCCCTGTCTACAACCAAAATGTATTCTGATTGATCAGTTAGCATTCAATAAACAATGAATGAATAAATAGTATATATTAACATAAGAACAACCATGTGCAACTCAAGAGTAAACATATATAGTAAATAACATCACATTCAACAATAAAAAATGAAATAATGAACAGTATAAAAATAGTTGCTACACAATTACTAAATCTGTTATTTTTTACCCAGTTATATTTTCTATTCTGTGTTGGTGAATGTAATTGAAAACCACTGGACACATCACAGCAGAACAAACATGTTGAGATGAAGGTACATCAGAAATCTAGAAAACCCTATAGAACCTTAGAACTCTATGGAACATATAGAACACTAGAGAATCCTAGAGAACCCTATGGAACCCCATGGAACCTACAGAACCTCCAACCCAGGTAGATAAAGTAGTATCTTACAGCTCCAAAGTATCTCTGTCTTTCTTTCTTCATAGAATATATATACTGTACAGTATATAGCTCCCTTCTTTCAGTCTTGTATTGATGCATTGAGAAGCACAACATTTTTTTTTTTAAATCCGGTCATTTTTTTTCACCAGACTTTTTATTTTTACTTTTAGTAGTTTGCATCCTAGCAGATAACTTATTTGATGAAAACCTTAAGAGTTACTGCAGTAGTAAGCATACATTAAAGCATGCATTACTCTGAAAGCAAGCCTTGAAGGGCTTGGTTGCTGCGTCAGCATAGATAGACATGCTTGCGTCTGACTGTAGTTGCTGTTATTCTATAGACAGGATAACATACACACATACAAGTCCAACAATGAACCTGCTGGAGGAAGTTTGTGTATGACCTATGATCTAACTCATCCACATTCATAAGCTATTTACTCTGAGTATGAAAGGGGTATGGTAATTTACAAAATAAATAAATATATGGCTCTGGGCCTGACTACTCAACCGGCCATAGGGAAGAGAAGAAGTCATCTGTTGTCTTAATGGTATTGTGGAAGTTAAAGAAACAGCTGTCTGCTATGTTAACCTGCTCAGTTAGCAAACAGTATCATTATTACTATGACATCAGTCAGCTGTGTAAAATACTTGTCCAATACAAAATCAACCTTAATGGGGTGCATATATACATCTATATTGTATACACTTCTATATACATGAATAGAATAGAGTGAAAAATGGTCATGTATGAATATGTTCACTTTTAAATTAAGACGTTGCCATGCTCTGCGTGTGTGTATTACTTCGATCAATCTCCAATTGCAAGGTGGTTGTTAGTTTCGGTTGTTGTCTATTGTCACGCCCTGACCTTTAGAGATCCTTTTTATGTCTCTATTTTGGTTGGGTCAGGGCGTGAGTTGGGGTGGGCATTCTATGTTTTGTGTTCTATTTATTTCTATTTCTGTGTGTTTGGTCGGGTGTGGTTCTCAATCAGAGGCAGGTGGTCTATTGTTGTCTCTGATTGAGAACCATACTTAGGTAGCCTTTTCCCACCTGCGTTTTGTGGGTAGTTGTTTTCTGTTGAGTGTGTGTATCACCTGTCAGAGCTGTTTCGGTTATTCCTTTTGTTATTTTGTATTTAGTGTTCAGTTTCGAATAAATAATTTGAACGCGTGCACCTTGGTCCTCACCTTCTTCCTATGAATGCCGTTACATCTATTTTCCAACCGATTCTCTTTGTGTTGAATAGAGGTATTAACCATGCTTATATACTCTTATTTTTGATATAGGTACAGAAAAGGCCAAAAGAGCCTAAAAGGATCATGTCTCGTCATTTACCCTCACAATGTACTGTACCTCCTAGACGGAGAAGAGCAGGATGAGCGCGCCCTATTGCCACACAGAACACTGCACCATCACGCTCCAATCCTCATTGGCTAGTACACCTTCAATTCATTCCAACAGGGTCAGAGGAATAGTAAGGGCTAAGAGGAAGCTCCCAATTCTAGGTTGTGTGTCGAATGGCACCCTACTCCCTTTATAGTCCACTACCTTTGACCAGAGCCCGACGGGAATAGGGTGCCATTTGGGACCTAAGCCTAGTGGTTCAGTTACAGAGTTTTCTATACTGCCATGGTTCCTTTGTATACACAATCCATACAGTAGGCCTACTATACATACCCCCATACCCACATAGTACAGTATGTTATATTCATATCACTTACAAAGTATTGGACAAATGGTTCAAGAGAGTGGACAGGCGGATAGCAAGCAGGAGAGGCAGAGGGGAAAAGGCGGAGAAAGGGAGAAGGTGGAGGGCTACAGAGAGTTCTACAGAGGGAGGAAGAGAGTTGGTGTTACTGGGAAAGAGGGGAGGAGGATAGAGGGGTGATCAGAGGGCCGTTGATCCGCAGCATGCGAATTTACGAGGTAAGTCTTGGCAGAACCGGACACCTGGAGAGGGAGAGAGAAGGAGAAGAATAAACAAGGCAGTGAGTCAAATAAGCACTGCAGGCTTAGATTACGTCTGATAATATAGTCTTTATTGTGAGTGGGAAGAACTGTGCAGTTGAATTTCACTAGACTAGCTGGAGTCTAATGCTGAAATTAACTCCTACTGTGCATCCCAAATGGCACCATATTCCCTATATAGTGCACTACTTTTCCATTTAGGACGCATCCATCGTTCCACCCAGCCAATTAGAAGGCAAGATGAAGCCATACTAATAACAATAATTCTTACATCTAAGTATATTAGGGGCTCTCTGGCCATTTGGAAATCAGCATAAGCACGTCCAGTCCAGTGCACTCCATCTTCTTCTCCCTTTCTATCTCCCTCTCCCGGAGAGAAACAGAGAGAGGGGTAGAAAGAGAGATGGAGAAAGAGAGAGGGCAGAAATACACAAGGCAGTGAATCTGCCATCTTAGATTGTCTGTATTGACATACTCATTCAATATTTAATATTCTCCCTCCCCCTCCTTACCTATCGAGCTGGGTCACTAGCTGGCAGTCTGTTCTGGCTGGATGACGTGGTGCAGTTTGGCTGGGTTCTCCTGGTTGTGGTTGTCGCAGTGCTGCACATCATTCCTGGAAACAGCAACCGCAGAGTGGACACTCAGAGACATGCTATACAACACCAGGCAGGGCAAGCGGGAGGCACTCAGGAAGGTAGGCCACAGCAGCAGAAGGAAACCAGCAGCAGCACAGCATAGCAGTGAGGCACAAATTACAAAATTACATATAGGTTTTCGTACCCTGTAAACAGTCTATGGACGAGGTATGACAGAAATCCATGCTTTGGTTTAGTTTCCCTGGCACTGTTTTCACATGCTAACATTTTAGCGTTCACTGCAGAAATCCCATTCAAGTCATGGGACAGATATGAGCATTTTTTGCGCATCATGGTCAAATCATCTGTAAGTGACTATGTTGAGCTTCACAATAGATTTTTGATACTTTTGCATGATTTGGACATGTGCAAAAAATGCTAGATACATTTTGGGATTAAGTAGGTTAAAATCTTATGAAAAGTAAGAGGATGTTTTATTTTTTTATTTAACTAGGGAAGTCGGCAACAAATTCCTATTCACAATGACGGCCTACCCCAGCCAAACTCGGATGATGCTGGGCCAGTTGTGTGCCGCCCTACGGGACTCCCAATCACAGCCAGATGTGATAGAGCCTGGATTCAAACCAGTGACTGTTGTGACAACTCTTGCACTGAGATGCAGTGCCTTAGATCGCTGTGCCAACTGGGAGCACAGAGGGACATTTCAAAATGCTGACGTTTGTATTTTAGCAAGGCTTGATTTATGGATTTGTCTATGTGGTCTTTATTCAAATGCACTTCATGTAATATAACAGGCTTTTCAACATTTGTGCACAATCTTTACTTAAAATATCAAAGGGACACACAAGGCACTAATTTTGTGGAACGACCCTGTTATCAAGCATGCCACATAGTAGTGTGGTGTAGTACAAGCCTGCAGGGGGATTCAATACATAACGGCAGCCAGGTCTGTGACAGTGGTGGGCAGTCTTACCTGTTGTCATTGATATCTGTAGTGTTCCCTGTGGATAGATGAAGCAGGTGTCAGGGTGAGGATGCAGTCAGGCCAGTGTATAGTGAACAGCGAGGAGTGCAGACCATAGAAATAGAATTACACTAATTATATCTACTGTATTTCTATGGAGCAGACCAAGTGAGGAGTGAGTTGAAGTGGGGAACATTCAATGCTGTTAACCTTACCGTTGACACTGTCAACATCCACCATTTCTGTAGAGTTGACTGTAGGGTCCTTCAATGTAGAGCCTTTTTCTGTAGTGTCCTTCTCTCTAGGGTGCTTCACTGGGGAGTTATCCATTGCGGCACTATTCACTGTAGTGTTATCCACTGTAGGGTGCTTCACTGGAGAATGATCTACTGTGGCGGCATTGTCCACTGTTGGGTTATCCACTGTAGTCTTCTGCACTGTAGTGTCCTTTACTGTGCCGTTGTCCACTACGGTGGTTTTGGTTGGCTCAGCTGGCAGCCTACAGGACAGACAGAGACCCATCAGTCACCTAGTCATGAATGTACAGTATTTCAATCAATCAATAATGTAAAATTACACTTCAGTGTCATGTTTGCACTTTTGTATAAAGCTCATACACAGCGAGCTCCATTCCTATGTTTGTACTCACGTCTTGGTCTGATGGAGGCTGGTCTCATTGGAGTGGTGATTGTTGGTCTGGGTGGGGTTGGAGTTAGATGCTGTAGCTGGGGGAGCGGCAGGGTGGCTGGTGTGATGGCTAGCTGTCTGGCTGGGGATCTGGAACATGGCGTTACTAAAATGGATGGAGTGTTGCTGTTCAGTAATGCGAACCCACGGGTTGGTGGGGGAGCAGAGTGGGAACTGGCCCGGACGGATGGGCTTGGCTGGGAAGAGCAAACAAAGCAATGTTGGTGTCAAAATCTTCATTGTCATCATCGTAGTTATCATCATCATCATCATGGCACATGGTTAATAAATAGATATGCAACACGACGGCAGATTAAAAACTTTGAATTTTTCAATTTAAATGATTATACTAAATTATTGAAACCAATAGAATTTTATATAAAATCAGCAAAAAAAGAAGTGTCCTCTCTGAGTTAATTTTCAGCAAATGTAACATGTGTAAATATTTGTATGAACATAACAAGATTCAACAACTGAGAAATAAACTGAACAAGTTCCACAGACATGTGACTAACAGAAATTGAATAATGTGTCCCTGAACAAAAGGGGGGGTCAAAATCAAAAGTTACAATCAGTATCTGGTGTGGCCACCAGCTGCATTAAGTACTGTAGAGCATCTCCTCCTCGTGGACTACACCAGATTTGCCAGTTCTTGCTGAGAGATGTTACCAAGGCACCTGAAAGTTCCCAGACATTTCTGGTGGGAATGGTCCTAGCCCACACCCTCAGATCCAACATGTCCCAAACATGCTCAATGGGAATGAGATCCGGGCTCTTCGCTGGCCATGGGAAAACACTGACATTCCTGTCTTGCTGGAAATCACGTACAGAACGAGCAGTATGGCTGGTGGCATTGTCATGCCTGAGGGTAATGTCACGATGAGTCTGCAGGAATTGCCTACAATGACAACAAGCTCAGTCCGATGATGCTGTGACAGACCGCCCCAGACCATGACAGACCCTCCAACTCCAAATCGATCCCGCTCCAGAGTACAGGGCTCGGTGATACGCTCATTCCTTCCACGATAAACGCGTATCCGACTATCACCCCCGGTGAGACAAAACCGCGACTCGTCAGTGAAGAGCACTCTTTGCCAGTCCTGTCTGGTCCAGCGACCGTGTGTGTGTGCCCATAGGCAACATTGTTGCCGGTGATGTCTGGTGAGGACCTGCCTTACAACAGGCCTACAAGCCCTCAGTCCAGCCTCTCTCAGCCGATTGCGGACAGTCTGAGCACTGATGGAGGGATTGTGCATTCCTGATATAACTTGGGCAGTTGTTGTTGTCATTCTGTACCTGTCCCGCAGGTGATGTTCGGATGTACCGATCCTGTGCAGGTGTTGTTACACGTGGTCTGCCACTGTGAGGACGATCAGCTATCCGTCCTGTCTCCCTGTAGCGCTGTCGAAGTACGGATATTGCAATTTATTACCCTGGCCACATCTGCAGTCCTCATGCGTCCTTGCAGCATGCCTAAGGCACGTTCATGCCGATGAGCAGGGACCCTGGGCATCTTTCTTTTGGTGTTTAGAAAGAGTCAGTAGAAAGGCCTCTTTAGTGTCCTAAGTTTTCATAACTGCTTCCTTAATTGCCTACCGTCTGTAAGCTGTTACTGTCTTCACGACCGTTCCAATTGTTTATGTTTAAATCCTTTTCAATGAAGATCTGTGAAGTTATTTGGATTTTTACGAATTATCTTTGAAAGACAACGTCCTGAAAAAGGGCCTTTTCTTTTTTTGCTGAGTTTAGTATGTATAATCTGGAAGTAGAAGCATAAATTCATTAGTTTGCTCCAATTAGTGTTAGTAATTTTTTTTAACATCATTACTATCATTGTGTGTGTGTTAGCTATCTGAGCTGCGTGTGTTTGGGTGTGAGAGACCTGTGTGTTACCTACCTGAGTGGTGTTCATGCATTTATGTTTATGCCTGTGCGTGTGTGTCCGTGTATCATTACCTATCTGGGCAGCATGTTGCCTACGGAGGGGGTTCTTGGCCCTCATAACGTCTTTGATACTCTCCACTTCCTGTTGATAGCGTCTACGGTCCTTCATGGCCCCCTCCTTAGCCTCTTTCAGTGCACCTTCCAACGCCCGCACTCTCTCAGCTGTAGACCGAAGACGCTTCTCCAGCTTAGGAAGCTCACAACGCAGGTCTGCATTATCGCGTACCAACTGGAGAGAAAAAAAGAGAGAGATGGGGAGGCAATAGTCATGAGAGTGATAAAAATAGCCTGAGGTCAACAACGCATCTAATATTCTCTATTGGAATAGACACTATATATACAAAAGTATGTGGATACCCCTTCAAATTAGTGAATTTGGTTATTTCAGCCACATCTGTTGCTGACAGGTGTATAAGGTCGGAAACACTGCCATGCAACCTCATAGACAAACATTGGCACTATAATGGCCTTACTGAAGAGCTTAGTGACTCATCGAGGCACCATAATACGATGTCACATTTTCAACAAGTCAGTTCTTCAAATTTCTTCCCTGCTAGAGCTGCCTCGGTCAACTGTATGTGCTGTTATTGTGAAGTGGAAAAGTCTAGGATCAACAACGATAGCTGCGAAGTGGTAGGCAACAGAAGCTCATAGAACGGGAAGGTTGAGTGCCGTAGCAAGTAGCATGTAAAAATCTTCTGTCCTCGGTTGCAACACTCACCACTGAGTTCCAAACTGCGTCTGGAAGCAACGTAAGCACAAATGTTCGTCGGGAGCTATATGAAATGGGTTTCCATGGCCGAGCAGCCGCACACAAACCTAAGATCACCAAGCACAATGCCAAGCGTCGGCTGGAGTGGTGTAAAGCTTGCCGGCATTGGATTCTGGAGCACTGGAGACGCGTTCTCTGGAGTGATACATTTTACCATAATTTTACCATAACTTTACCATCTGGCAGTCCGACGGACAAATCTGAGTTTGGCAGATGCCAGGAGAACATTACCTGCCACAATGCAAAGTGCCAACTGAAAGTTTGGTGGAGGAGGAATAATGGTCTGGGGCTGTTTTTCATGGCTTAGTTCCAGAGAAGGGAAATCTTAACGCTACCTCAGATAATGACATTCTACACCATTATGTGCTTCTAACTTTGAGGGGGGTTGAGGTCAGGGCTCTGTGCAGGCCAGTCAAGTTATTCCACACAGATCTCGACAAACCATTTCTGTATGGACCTTGCTTTGTGCACTGGGGCATTGTCATGCTGAAACAGTGAATGAACTTCTCCAAACTGTTGCTACAAAGTTGAAAGCATAGAATCATCTAGAATGTCATTGTCTGCTGTAGCGTTAAGATTTCCCTTCACTGGAACTAAGCGGCCTTGCCTGAACCATGAAAAACATCTGGAATGCCAGATGGTGAAGTGTGACTCATCCAGTGGAGGCTCCTTAGAGGCGGAAGCAGAGGACCATCCTCCTCAGTGAATTTCACAAAAATACAATTGTAAAACATTTAAAAAGTTATCCTGTTAAGATAAAACTATACTAAATATATTCACGTCATCAAATAACTGATTAAAACACACTATTTTGTAAAGGTCTACAGTAGCCTTAACAGCACTCTGTAGGATAGCACCATGGTGTAGCCGGAGGACAGCTAGCTTCCATCCTCCATGTACATTGACTTCAATACAAAACCTAGGAGGCTCATGGTTCTCACACCCTTCCATAGACTTACATAGTAATTATGGGGGAAGTCCGGGGGAAGTCCTCCAACCTCTCAGAGCTCTTGCAGCATGTACTGACATGTCCACCCAATCAAAGGATTAGAGAATGAATCTAGTACTGAAAGTATAAACTACAGATAGGTAGCACTGCGGTGTATAAAATGTGGTGAGTAGTTGACTCAAAGAGAAAGACAATAGTTGAACAGTTTAACAAATTATTTTCTTCCAAAATGAAGGAGAAGCAAGAGAAAAAGAGCAAGATATTTTTTTTGTTCACTTTCAGTTTCACATACTTAGCTAGCAAATGCAGCTAGCTTGTTTAGCCTACTGAAACACAATGCTCAAACAGAGGGATGCTATGTTAGCTAGCTGGCTATGACTTTCCAACACAACAAATCAAATCAAATTTTATTTGTCACATACACATGGTTAGCAGATGTTAGTGCGAGTGTAGCGAAATGCTTGTGCTTCTAGTTCCGACAATGCAGTAATAACCAACAAGTAATCTAGCTAACAATTCCAAAACTACTACCTTATTGACACAAGTGTAAGGGGATAAAGAATATGTACATAAAGATATATGAATGAGTGATGGTACAGAGCGGCATAGGCAAGATACAGTAGATGGTATTGAGTGGAGTATATACATATGAGATGAGTATGTAAACAAAGTGGCATAGTTAAAGTGGCTAGTGATACATGTATTACATAAGGATGCAGTAGATGATATAGAGTACAGTATATACGTATACATATGAGATGAATAATGTAGGGTATGTAAACATTATATTAGGTAGCATTGTTTAAAGTGGCTAGTGATATATTTTACATCATTTCCCATCAATTCCCATTATTAAAGTGGCTGGAGTTGAGTCAGTGTGTTGGCAGCAGCCACTCAATGTTAGTGGTGGCTGTTTAACAGTCTGATGGCCTTGAGATAGAAGCTGTTTTTCAGTCTCTCGGTCCCAGCTTTGATGCACCTGTACTGACCTCGCCTTCTGGATGATAGCGGGGTGAACAGGCAGTGGCTCGGGTAGTTGTTGTCCTTGATGATCTTTATGGCCTTCCTGTGACATCGGGTGGTGTAGGTGTCCTGGAGGGCAGGTAGTTTGCCCCCGGTGATGCGTTGTGCAGACCTCGCTACCCTCTGGAGAGCCTTACGGTTGTGGGCGGAGCAGTTGCCGTACCAGGCGGTGATACAGCCCGACAGGATGCTCTCGATTGTGCATCTGTAGAAGTTTGTGAGTGCTTTTGGTGACAAGCCGAATTTCTTCAGCCTCCCGAGGTTGAAGAGGCGCTGCTGCGCCTTCTTCACGATGCTGTCTGTGTGGGTGGACCAATTCAGTTTGTCTGTGATGTGTACGCCGAGGAACTTAAAACTTACTACCCTCTCCACTACTGTTCCATCGATGTGGATAGGGGGGTGTTCCCTCTGCTGTTTCCTGAAGTCCACAATCATCTCCTTAGTTTTGTTGACGTTGAGTGTGAGGTTATTTTCCTGACATCACACTCCGAGGGCCCTCACCTCCTCCCTGTAGGCCGTATCGTCGTTGTTGGTAATCAAGCCTACCACTGTTGTGTCGTCCGCAAACTTGATGATTGAGTTGGAGGCGTGCGTGGCCACGCAGTCGTGGGTGAACAGGGAGTACAGGAGAGGGCTCAGAACGCACCCTTGTGGGGCCCCAGTGTTGAGGATCAGCGGGGTGGAGTTGTTGTTGCCTACCCTCACCACCTGGGGGGGCGGCCCGTCAGGAAGTCCAGTACCCAGTTGCACAGGGCGGGGTCGAGACCCAGGGTCTCGAGCTTGATGATGAGCTTGGAGGGCACTATGGTGTTAAATGCAGAGCTGTAGTCGATGAACAGCATTCTCACATAGGTCTTCCTCTTGTCCAGATGGGTTATTTGGGCGGTAAGCAAATTGGAGTGGGTCTAGGGTGTCAGGTAGGGTGGAGGTGATATGGTCTTTGACTAGTCTCTCAAAGCACTTCATGATGTCGTTTAGCTCGGTCACCTTAGCTTTCTTGGGAACAGGAACAATGGTGGCCCTCTTGAAGCATGTGGGAACAACAGACTGGGATAGGGATTGATTGAATATGTCCGTAAACACACCAGCCAGCTGGTCTGCGCATGCTCTGAGGGCGCGGCTGGGGATGCCGTCTGGGCCTGCAGCCTTGCGAGGGTTGACACGTTTAAATGTTTTCCTCACATCGGCTGCAGTGAAGGAGAGACCGCCTGTTTTAGTTGCGGGCCGTGTCAGTGGCACTGTATTGTCCTCAAAGCGGGCAAAAAAGTTATTTAGTCTGCCTGGGAGCAAGACATCCTGGTCCGTGACGGGGCTGGTTTTCCTTTTGTAATCCGTGATTGACTGTAGACCCTGCCACATACCTCTTGTGTCTGAGCCGTTGAATTGAGATTCTACTTTGTCTCTATACTGACGCTTAGCTTGACGCTTGCAGAGGGAATAGTTACACTGTTTGTATTCGGTCATGTTTCCAGTCACCTTGCCCTGATTAAAAGCAGTGGTTCGCGCTTTTATGGAACTCTTCCAAATCAAGGTAAACTTTTGGTATTACAAATGTATTGCCACCGGGGCCTGCAGGTGTAACTGTTTACTGACTGTACACTAACGTTACTGCATGATTGTAGCCGGTTTACTAACGCGTTAGTTCTATTAGCCATGCTGACTATGCCGTTACTGTAGCTAATATGGTGACAATGATGTAGGCTGTTTGTAGAGGTTTGGTTTGGAAAGTTTTTTTCGCCTGGTCACATACAGCCGATGTGTGGTACATTGAAGTCCGAAGGGAAGAGAAGGAATACAACGTGCCTGTTATGAGAGTGAACTCAGTGAACACGTGATCGGGGTGTATTCATTCCGCTGATTCTGTTGAAAAACTTTTCCTAAAATAGAAGAGAATGGAACAAAACGGGGTTAAACATACCTGAAATTGTCCAATAGATGCTTTCGTGTTAAACTGTTGGACTAATGACTACACCCTATATCGGCTAGATGCGGGCAAGCGGTATTGAATGTCACCTCAAATTTGTCTCACGATCTGTGTGCACCTACATTGTAAACTTTCATTCATAGGCTAGGTTGAAGCAACCTTATGATGGGTAACGTAAACTCACCCCATTCCGTACAAATGTGCGCAACCGCAACATTCAAACGAGGCTACAAAGAAAACTAATGGGACTGTGTTGACATCAAAATCGGGGGTGTGAACTAAGTTTCTATTTAAGCGTTGATCGATATGGTAATGGCTCTATAGTATTGGAGACCCTCTGCTACATCGTGACATGTCATGCCGTAACGTACAGCACGCATAAAGCAACTATTTCTGTCTTACAATCTCATCCTTTAAAAACAAAAAATGGAAAGTGACGGGGGTAAGGGGGGATACCTAGTCATTTTTTGGATCATCATTGCATGCGATCATCATTCTCAAAGCCGTTGTTAACTCTTGGAACTACCCATCCCGGATCCGGGAGAATTGTCATCAACTACACTAATTAGCATAGCGCAACGGTCAAAAACTATTACTAGAAAATATTGATATTCATGAAATCACAAGTGAAATATAGTGAAACACAGCTTAGCCTTTTGTTAATCGCCCTGTCATCTCAGATTTTGAAATGAGGCTTTACAAGCCTAAGCAAGACAAGCGTTTGTGTAAGTTTATCGATAGCCTAGCATAGCATTATGTCCAGCTAGCAGCAGGAAGCTTGGTCACGAAAATCAGAAAAGCAATCAAATTAACCGTTTACCTTTGATGATCTTCGGATATTTTCACTGACGAGACTCCCAGTTAGACAGCAAATGTTCTTTTTGTTCCATAAAGACTATTTTTATACCCAAAATACCTCCTTTTGTTGGTCACGTTATGTTCAGAAATCCACCGGAACGACGAATGTTTTTCCAAATTATGTCCATAATATCGACAGAAACATGGCAAACGTTTTTATAATCAATCCTCAAGGTGTTTTTCAAATATCTATTCGATAATATATCAACCAGGACAATTGGCTTTTCAGTAGGAGCGAGAGGAAAAATGACTACCTCTGTCTTTTACGCAAGAATCACTCTGAGAGCCCTCAGCTGGCCACTGACGCAATGTAGTCGTTTACTCTCATTCTTCAAAATAAAGGCCTGAAACTACGTCTAAAGGCTGTAGACACCTTAGGGAAGCCACAGAAAAAGGAATCTGGCTGATATCCCCTTCAATGGGCAATAGGGATGCATAGAAAGACAGGGTTTCAAAATAAGAGTCACTTTCTGATTGGATTTTTCTCAGGATTTCACCTGCAATATCAGTTCTGTTATACTCACAGACAATATTTTTACAGTTTTGGAAACTTTAGTGTGTTTTCTATCCTAATTATATGCATATTCTTGCATCTGGTCCTGAGAAATAGGCGGGTTACTTTGGGAATTTTTTCCAAAATTAAAAATAGTGCCCCCTAGTTTCAAGAGGTTAACTTCTAAGATCACTTTAGCACTGCCCTAAAAATCCGATTCAACTGCGACACAAACCTTCAAATGGGTATGTAATGACACATTATATAAACTCTTTATAGTGTTTTATTTACATTTTAGAGGCGATAAGGTGATAAGTTGGACAGATCGAGTGAAAAAAAGCAATTTTCCCACACAACATCTCTCCTTCTCTCTATCACGCATTAGTTTCGCTTCCCCACCCGACAGGGGTCATTGTCTTCTTGAATTATGAAGAAATGGGCAGCATTTAGGTCATGTAATTGATTCTGTTTGAAAGGGGAGAAATTGTGCTTTACAATGGTATTGACATTACAGTTGATCTGGAAGTATTATGTTTTTGGGGCGCTAAAATAAGGGCAATTGTACGGACCAATATGCTATTATAGAAATAAGTCCATGCTCATAAAAAAAAATGGTCCTCCCTCATCTTAAACGACACTGAATGCCACTGGATTCATCAATCCAGAGAATGCGTTTTCACTGCTCCCGAGTCCAATGGTGGCGAGTTTCACACCACTACAGCCAACGCTTGGCATAGAGCATGGATGTGATTTTAGGCTTGTGTGTGGCTGCTTGGCCATAGAAACCCAATTCATGAACCTCTCGATGAACAGTTCTTCCAGAGGCAGTTTTGCAACCAAGGACAGACGGTGGCCTCATTCTGTGAGCTTGTGTGGCCTACCACTTCGCGGCTGAGCGGATGAAAGGTGGCATCCTATGACGGTGCCATGTTGAAAGTCACTGAGCTCTTCAGTAAGGCCATTCTACTGCCAATGTTTGTCTATAGAGATCGCATGGTTGTGTGGAGATTTTATACACCTGTCAGCAATGGATGTGGCTGAAATACTGTGTTAACAACCATCCAGGCGAGCTTCAATACCGTACAACTCTCCTTCCGTGGCCTCCAATTGCTCTTAAATACAAGTAAAACTAAATGCATGCTCTTCAACTGATCGCTGCCTGCACCTGCCCGCCTGTCCAACATCACTACTCTGACTTAGAATATGTGGACAACTACAAATACCTAGGTGTCTGGTTAGGCTATAAACTCTCCTTCCAGACTCACATCAAACATCTCCAATCCAAAGTTAAATCTAGAATTGGCTTCATATTTCGCAACAAAGCATCCTTCACTCATGCTGCCAAACATTCCCTTGTAAAACTGACCATCCTAGACTTCGGCGATGTCATTTACCTAATAGCCTCCAATACCCTACTCAATAAATTGGATGCAGTCTATCACAGTGCCATCCGTTTTGTCACCAAAGCCCCATGTACTACCCACCACTGCGACCTGTACGCTCTCGTTGGCTGGCCCTCGCTTCATACTCATTGCCAAACCCACTGGCTCCAGGTCATCTACAAGACCCTGCTAGGTAAAGTCCCCCCTTATCTCAGCTCGCTGGTCACCATAGCAGCACCCACCTGTAGCACGCGCTCCCGCAGGTATATCTCTCTGGTCACCCCCAAAACCAATTCTTCCTTTGGCCGCCTCCCCTTCCAGTTCTCTGCAGCCAATGACTGGAACGAACTACAAAAATCTCTGAAATTGGAAACACTTATCTCCCTCACTAGCTTTAAGCACCAGCTGCCAGAGCAGCTCACAGATTACTGCACATAGCCCATCCCTACTGTATTTATCTATTTATTTTGCTCCTTTGCACCCCATTATTTCTATCTCTACTTTGCACATTCTTCCACTGCAAATCAACCATTCCAGAGTTTTACTTGCTATATTGTATTTACTTTGCCACCATGGTCTTTTTTGCCTTTACCTTCCTTATCTCACCTCACTTGCTCACATTGTATATAGACTTATTTTTCTACTGTATTATTGACTGTATGTTTGTTTTACTCCATGTGTAAATCTGTGTTGTTGTATGTGTCAAACTGCTTTGCTTTATCTTGGCCAGGTCGCAATTGTAAATGAGAACTTGTTCTCAACTTGCCTACCTGGTTAAATAAAGGTGAAATAAAAAATAAGAAAAATAGCAGAATGCACTAATTTGAAATGAATGTCCACATGCGGCATGGTAGCCTAGTGGTTAGAGTGTTGGACTAGTAACCGGAAGGTTTCAAGTTCAAACCCCCGAGCGAACAAGGTACCAATCTGTTGTTCTGCCCCTGAACAGGCAGTTAACCCACTGTTCCTAGGCCATCATTAAAAATAAGAATTTATTCTTAACTGACTTGCCTGGTTAAATAAAGGTAAAAATGCATATAGTGTATTATGTTACATATGGATAGGCTTGAAATACAATTTCATGTGATCATAAAATCACATATTTGTAAACAACAGATGTAAACTAACATTGAAATGCTTATATACAGGCCCTTCCCAACAATGTAGAATACAGAAAACAAACAAAAATAATAACAGAAAACACAAGGAATGAATACACAATGAACAATGGTAACTTGGCTCTATACACACGGGTACCAGTACCAAGACTTAGTGCTCTGGTACCGTTTGCCGTGCAGTAGCAGAGAGAACAGTCTATGATTTGGGTAGCTACAGCCTTGACAATTTTTAGGGCCTTCCTCTGAAAACACCTTGCATAGAGGTCCTGGATGGCAGGAAGTTCGCAATACCCTTTGTAGGACCTTGTTATCAGATACCAGATTCTTCACTGGAGACGGTTGTAGACACAACAGGACCATCGCTGCAGCCATTTCTTCCAGTTCAGCTTGAATTAGTGGTTTATTGAAATAATAGAAAAATAAATATTGAAATGTTTGAGAAACTGCTCCGTCAGTGGATTATAAAATTAAGTGTTGATATTCATTAATATGAGAGGGGTTACATTTCCACAGCCCCATCCCTGAGCTGTACACCTAAATACATTTTGTGGACTGTGATGCGCATTGTCAAAAGTCACACTGGTGTCATCTTCCACAAAGCTTTGAAAAGTAGCTATGCGAGTGTATAGCCTAATGCAGATTTAATGTGGCCTACTGTTTAAGCAATTGAGAATCAGTAGATGCTGTTGATAAATGGTTTACAGAACTAAAACTACTATAACTTAGAAAGTTGAGACAAGGTTTTTCTATATAAGAGTGAAGTCGTGATGACAGGATTAATCAGGAACTGTTTTAAATATTCTCTGCATTCTGTTGTCCTCTTCTTGATGTCACTTCTTCCTGTTTCTCCAATTAAGGTATTTGTCTCTTTTAGTGTCTTTCCCAGATGCTTTTTGAATATTTGGCACTTGTTTTCATGTTTCTATGTCACGATCATCGTATGGAGGAGACCAAAGCGCATGGTGTGAATGCATACTTTAATGATTGACGAAAACACGAAGTACACTAAAACAAAACTAACTAACTAACTAACTAACACCGCTATAGCACCACTGTGCTAACATGCAACATAACACAGACAATAACCCACGAAATACCAAAAGAAGATGGCTGCCTAAATATGGTTCCCAATCAGAGACAACGATAAACACCTGGCTCTAATTGAGAACCAATCTAGGCAACCATAGACATATATAAACACCTAGATGGTATGCAACCCCATAAACTTACAAAACCCCTAGACAGTACAAAAAACACATACATCACCCATGTCACACCCTGACCTAACCAAAACAATAAAGAAAACAAAGAATACTCAGGTCAGGGTGTGACATTCTATGACAGTCAATATAAAAATGATTGTGATTAAGAGATGTAAAAGTTGAGCGATGTAATTTCCGGTCACAACTTGCAGACTTGTTTACGAGTTGCTGTGCGTTTTGTTGCCAACCTATTTTGCTACCTGACAACTCTACGGTTTTTACTTTTTAATTACCGTTTATATTTTTGTTTTTTTCCTCAACTTTTTCATTCCGGACACTTTATCTGGACACGGTTCGTCAGGACCTCCAACAGCCGAAGCTAAGTAGTAACATTAACATGATGCCTTCTAATTGCAGTCGCTGTACTCATAAATATACAGGAGAACGATCGCCTTATGGCGAGGATAGCTGTGCTACAATACAAGCCCAGCTTCAGACGCAATCGTTAGGCAAGGGTAATTTCAGTGTAGGAAAGGATGAAACAGCGTCTGTGCCACCAGTAAGTACAGATAGTAGTATAAATCCCCTGGCACAGTCCCCGCAGCCGGACAACTTTCTCACGGTTTCTGGAAGGAAATGCTGTAGGAATGCTCAACCGGTGTCGCTCATTCAGCCGACAGAAACTTTCAACCGGTTTTCCCCATTAAGCAGCGAGTCGGAGTCAGAGGCCGAGTCTTCTCTGGTCTCTACTCCTCCCGTTACGGGGTCTGAGACGCCGAAGCTTCCCACCATTAACTCTGACAAATTGAAAACTCTAGTCATTGGCGACTCCATTACCCGCAGTATTAGACTTAAAACGAATCATCCAGCGATCATACACTGTTTACCAGGGGGCAGGGCTACCAACGTTAAGGCTAATCTGAAGATTGTGCTGGCTAAAGCTAAAACTGGCGAGTGTAGAGAGTATAGAGATATTGTTATCCACGTCGGCACCAACGATGTTAGGATGAAACAGTCAGAGATCACCAAGCGCAACATAGCTTCTGCGTGTAAATCAGCTAGAAAGATGTGTCGGCATCGAGTAATTGTCTCTGGCCCCCTCCCAGTTAGGGGGAGTGATGAGCTCTACAGCAGTCTCACAACTCAATCTCTGGCTGAAAACTGTTTTCTGCCCCTCCCAAAATATAGAATTTGTAGATAATTGGCCCTCTTTCTGGGACTGACCCACAAACAGGACCAAGCCTGACCTGCTGAGGAGTGACGGACTCCATCCTAGCTGGAGGGGTGCTCTCATCTTATCTACCAACATAGACAGGGCTCTAAGTCCTCTAGCTCCACAATGAAATAGGGTGCAGGCCAGGCAGCATGCTGTTAGCCAGCCTGCCAGCATAGTGGAGTCTGCCACTAGCACAGTCAGTGTAGTCAGCTCAGCTATCACCATTGAGACCTTGTCTGTGCCTCGACCTAGGTTGGGCAAAACTAAACATGGCGGTGTTCGCCTTAGCAATCCCACTAGGATAAAGACCACCTCCACTCCTGTCATTATTGAAAGAGATCATGATACCTCACATCTCAAAATAGGGCTACTTAATGTTAGATCCCTTACTTCAAAGACAATTATAGTCAATGAACTAATCACTGATCATAATCTTGATGTGATTGGCCTGACTGAAACATGGCTTAAGCCTGATGAATTTACTGTGTTAAATGAGGCCTCACCTCCTGGCTACACTAGTGACCATATCCCCCGTGCATCCCGCAAAGGCGGAGGTGTTGCTAACATTTACGATAGCAAATTTCAATTTACCCCCCAAAAAAAGACGTTTTTGTCTTTTGAGCTTCTAGTCATGAAATCTATGCAGCCTACTCAATCACTTTTTATAGCTACTGTTTACAGGCCTCCTGGGCCATATACAGCGTTCCTCATTGAGTTCCCTGAATTCCTATCGGACCTTGTAGTCATAGCAGATAATATTCTAATCTTTGGTGACTTTAATATTCACATGGAAAAGTCCACAGACCCACTCCAAATTGTTTTATGAGCCATCATCGACTCAGTGGGTTTTGTCCAACATGTCTCTGGACCCACTCACTGTCACATTCATACTCTGGACCTAGTTTTGTCCCATGGAATAAATGTTGTGGATCTTAATGTTTTTCCTCATAATCCTGGACTATCGGACCACCATTTTATTACGTTTGCAATTGCAACAAATAATCTGCTCAGACCCCAACCAAGGAACATCAAAAGTCGTACTATAAATTCACAGACAACACAAAGATTCCTTGATGTCCTTCCAGATTCCCTCTGTCTACCCATGGACGCCAGAGGACAAAAATCAGTTAACCACCTAACTGAGGAACTCAATTTAACCTTGCACAATACCCTAGATGCAGTTGCACCCCTAAAAACTAAAAACATTTCTCATAAGAAACTAGCTCCCTGGTACACAGAAAATACCCGAGCTCTGAAGCAAGCTTCCAGAAAATTGGAACGGAAATGGCGCCACACCAAACTGGAAGTCTTCCGACTAGCTTGGAAAGACAGTACCGTGCAGTACCGAAGAGCCCTTAATGCTGCTCGATCATCCTATTTTTCTAACTTAATTGAGGAAAATAAGAACAATCCGAAATTCCTTTTTGATACTGTCGCAAAGCTAACTAAAAAGCAGCATTCCCCAAGATAGGATGGCTTTCACTTTAGCAGTGATAAATTCATGAACTTCTTTGAGGAAAAGATTATGATTATTAGAAAGCAAATTACGGACTCCTCTTTAAATCTGCGTATTCCTTCAAAGCTCAGTTGTCCTGAGTCTGCACAACTCTGCCAGGACCTAGGATCAAGAGAGACGCTCAAGTGTTTTAGTACTATATCTCTTGACACAATGATGAAAATAATCATGGCCTCTAAACCTTCAAGCTGCATACTGTACCCTATTCCAACTAAACTACTGAAAGAGCTGCTTCCTGTGCTTGGCTCTCCTATGTTGAACATAATAAACAGCTCTCTATCCACCGGATGTGTACCAAACTCACTAAAAGTGGCAGTAATAAAGCCTCTCTTGAAAAAGCCAAACCTTGACCCAGAAAATATAAAAAACTTTTGGCCGATATCGAATCTTCCATTCCTCTCAAAATTTTTAGAAAAGGCTGTTGCGCAGCAACTCACTGCCTTCCTGAAGACAAACAATGTATACGAAATGCTTCAGTCTGGTTTTAGACCCCATCATAGCACTGGGACTGCACTTGTGAAGGTGGTAAATTACATTTTAATGGCATCGGACCGAGGCTCTGCATCTGTCCTCGTGCTCCTAGACCTTAGTGCTGCTTTTGATACCATCGATCACCACATTCTTTTGGAGAGATTGGAAACCCAAATTGGTCTACACGGACAAGTTCTGGCCTGGTTTAGATCTTATCTGTCGGAAAGATATCAGTTTGTCTCTGTAAATGGTTTGTCCTCTGTCAAATCAACTGTAAATTTCGGTGTTCCTCAAGGTTCCGTTTTAGGACCACTATTGTTTTCACTATATATTTTACCTGTTGGGGATGTTATTCCAAAACATAACGTTAACTTTCACTGTTATGCGGATGACAGACATCTGTACATTTCAATGAAACATGGTGAAGCCCCAAAATTGCCCTTGCTAGAAGCATGTGTTTCAGACATAAGGAAGTGGATGGCTGCAAACGTTCTACTTTTAAATTCGGCCAAACAGAGATGCTTGTTCTAGGTCCCAAGAAACAAAGAGATCTTCTGTTGAATCTGACAATTAATCTTAATGGTTGTACAGTCGTCTCAAATAAAACTGTGAAGGACCTCGGCGTTACTCTGGACCCTGATCTCTCTTTTGAAGAACATATCAAGACCATTTCAGGGACAGCTTTTTTCCATCTACGTAACATTGCAAAAATCAGAAACTTTCTGTCCAAAAATGATGCAGAAAAATTCATCCATGCTTTTGTCACTTTTAGGTTAGACTACTGCAATGCTCTACTTTCCGGCTACCCGGATAAAGCACTAAATAAACTTCAGTTAGTGCTAAATACGGCTGCTAGAATCCAGAATAGAACCCCCAAAAATTGATTATATTACTCCAGTGTTAGCCTCCCTACACTGGCTTCCTGTCAAAGCAAGGGCTGATTTCAAGGTTTTACTGCTAACCTACAAAGCATTACATGGGCTTGCTCCTACCTATCTCTCTGATTTGGTCCTGCCGTACATACCTACACGTACGCTACGGTCACAAGACGCAGGCCTCCTAATTGTCCCTAGAATTTCTAAGCAAACAGCTGGAGGCAGGGCTTTCTCCTATAGAGCTCCATTTTTATGGAACGGTCTGCCTACCCATGTCAGAGACGCAAACTCGGTCTCAACCTTTAAGTCTTTACTGAAGACTCATCTCTTCAAGTGGGTCATATGATTGAGTGTAGTCTGGCCCAGGAGTGGGAAGGTGAACGGAAAGGCTCTGGAGCAACGAATCGCCCTTGCTGTCTCTGCCTGGCCGGTTCCCCTCTTTCCACTAGGATTCTCTGCCTCTAACCCTATTACAGGGGCTGAGTCACTGGCTTACTGGGGCTCTCTCATGCCGTCCCTGGAAGGGGTGCGTCACCTGAGTGGGTTGATTCACTGATGTGGTCATCCTGTCTGGGTTGGCGCCCCCCCTTGGGTTGTACCGTGGCGGAGATCTTTGTGGGCTATACTCAGCCTTGTCTCAGGATGGTAAGTTGGTGGTTGAAGATAACCCTCTAGTGGTGTGTGGGCTGTGCTTTGGCAAAGTGGGTGGGGTTATATCCTTCCTGTTTGGCCCTGTCCGGGGGTGTCCTCGGATGGAGCCAGAGTGTCTCCTGACCCCTCCTGTCTCAGCCTCCAGTATTTATGCTGCAGTAGTTTATGTGTCGGGGGGCTCGGGTCAGTTTGTCATATCTGGAGTACTTCTCCTGTCCTATTCGGTGTCCTGTGTGAATCTAAGTGTGCGTTCTCTAATTCTCTCCTTCTCTCTTTCTTTCTCTCTCTCTCTCGGAGGACCTGAGCCCTAGGACCATGCCCTAGGACTACCTGACTTGATGACTCCTTGCTGTCCCCAGTCCACCTGGCCGTGCTGCTGCTCCAGTTTCAACTGTTCTGCCTTATTATTATTCGACCACGCTGGTCATTTATGAACATTTGAACATCTTGGCCATGTTCTGTTATAATCTCCACCCGGCACAGCCAGATGAGGACTGGCCACCCCACATAGCCTGGTTCCTCTCTAGGTTTCTTCCTAGGTTTTGGCCTTTCTAGCTAGTTTTTCCTAGCCACCGTGCTTCTACACCTGCATTGCTTGCTGTTTGGGGTTTTAGGCTGGGTTTCTGTACATCACTTTGAGATAACAGCTGATGTACGAAGGGCTATATAAATAAATTTGATTTGATTTGATTTGAAATGCATTTTTATATGATTGAATTATTTCTACCAAATCGAAATCTAACTTATGAAAATCAAAGGTTGTAAAAGTAGGACAGGCCTTTGTAGAATAATTAGCACCTGTTTTGATGTTTCTCTGACAATCATTGCAAACGTTATTGCGAACAAGAGATTTAAATGCATTTTTATATGATTTGACTATTTATATCAAATCAACACTTTACTTCTTATGCAAATCAAAGGTTGTAAAAGTAAGACAGGCCTTTTTAGAATAATTAGAACTTGTTTTGATGTTTCAATGCAAAAGTTATTGAGAACAAGAGATTTCACGGAGAATGTCTGTTAATGTCTGTTAATGTCTGATATAAAACCTACTTTACCTCAGTCCACAGCCAGCACAGGCTGGAGCGAATTTAGCTACAGTAGCTATGCCAGAGGTAACGTTAGCTGGGATTAACAATGCAAGAATGCAACGACTTTCTATAAATGCATTAACTGGATTGTGTTTCGGAATTAACTTAGCTATATGTCACGTTGTCGATGTAATTTATTGACAGTAGGCTATCCATTGTAGCGTACAGCCGATTTGTTTGATAAAGTTAAAACAAAATGCAAGTCTATTGTTCTTGGATCTACGCGGTAAAATGCTAGTAAAATAAACTGATAGATTGCCCGAAAATAGACTGACTGTGCATTGTTACCTCTGAAATTGTGACATTTATAGTTAACAAGTGTCTATTTAATGTTGATAAGTTTAAATCTGTGCCAATATGTATAGGATAGTTACTATGATAAATATGTAAAATGCATGAGCAGCCAACTAAGGGACTAAAGGAAATTAAGGGGATTGTGAGGGAAAGCTAGGTAGAGAGGAGGAGCAGGACAGCCTTTTTTTACACACATGTTTTATGGAGCCATTAAAAGTTATTGTACTCAATGTCTTTTTACTGGTAAGTATTTTTGAAAGATATGACAACTTTGTCTGATGAACATGTTTGTGTCCACAGGACTGTGTCCACAGGAGGCCCAGACTGCTCTCACACAACCCGACACGGTACATTAAGCAAGGGCTCAACACAACCATCCAACTGCTATTTTCATGTAGTATTTACGATTTACCTTCAATGTCCCTCATGCTTTGTGTAATGTATCTGTCATGTATTGTCATGTTATGTCTTGTTCCTGTTCTTTCTCTTCACTTCGTTTCCCCCTGCTGGTCGTATTAGGTTACCTTCTCTCCCTTTCCTTCCCCCAGCTGTTCCTCATCTCCTCTAACTACCTGGTTTACTCTCTCCCACCTGTTCCCTTTTTTCCCTCTGATTAGGTCTCTATTTCTCTCTCTGTTTCTGCTTCTGTCTTTGTCAGATTCTCGTTTGCTTCACCCTTGTCCCGTCCTGTCGTAATCTGCCTCTTCATCAGATGCTACGTGTGATCAGGTACCTCTGTCCTCTACAACCCGCGCCTACCCGGAGAGACCAGCAGTCTGTTGCCGCTAACCCTGCTATTCTCCTCTGCTGCTAGAAGGTGACTCTCCTGTAAAGATCAGAGGACTTTATGATTTATTTGTCGCCCTCTCTGCGGGTTGTCTATTTTGACAACCGATACATCTGAAGAGGATTTATGTCTTCCCTGTGTTTGGACATTAAAAGACTCTGTTTCTGTTAAACCGCTTTTGGGTCCTCACTCACCTGCATAACAGAAGAATCTGACCAAGAATGGACCCAGCGACTTCGGATCCTCTCCACTCAGCCGTCGAGATCCAGGGAGCGATGCTAGGCAGACACGAGCAGGAATTGTCTGCTGCTCAACATGCCGTTGAGACCCTGGCCGCCCAAGTCTCCGACCTCTCGAAACATATTCACCATCTCCGCCTCGATCCACCGGCTACTTCCAGGGCTTCCGAGTCTCCGGAGCCCAGAATTAATAACCCGCCGTGTTACTCTGGGGAGCCCACTGAATGCCGCTCGTTCCTCACCCAGTGTGATATTGTGTTTTCTCTCCAGGCCAACACGTACTCCAGGGGCACAGCTCGTATCGCCTACGTCATATCTCTCCTTACTGGACGGGCTCGTGAGTGGGGCACGGCAATCTGGGATTCGAGGGCTGAGTGTACTAACCAGTATCAGAACTTTAAGGAGGAGATGATACGGGTTTTTGATCGTTCTGTTTTTGGGGAAGAAGCTTCCAGGGCCCTGTCTTCCCTATGTCAAGGTAATCGATCCATAACTGATTACTCTATAGAGTTTCGCACTCTTGCTGCCTCCAGTGACTGGAACGAGCCGGCTTTGCTCGCTCGTTTTCTGGAGGATCTCCGTGCGGAGGTAAAGGATGAGATTCTCTCCCGGGAGGTTCCTTCCAGCGTGGATTCCTTGATTGAACTCGCTATTCGCATAGAACGACGGGTTGACCTTCGTCACCGAGCTCGTGGAAGGGAGCTCGCGTTATCCGTTGCCCCCCTCTCCGCATCACTACCATCTTCCTCCACTGGCTCAGGTGCTGAGCCTATGCAGCTGGGGGGTATTCGCATCTCGACTAAGGAGAGGGAACGGAGAATCACCAACCGCCTCTGTCTCTATTGCGGTTCCGCTGGTCATTTTGTCATTTCATGTCCAGTAAAAGCCAGAGCTCATCAGTAAGCGGAGGGCTACTGGTGAGCGCTACTACTCAGGTCTCTCCTTCAAGATCCTGTACTACCTTGTCGGTCCATCTACGCTGGACCGGTTCGGCAGCTTCCTGCAGTGCCTTGATAGACTCTGGGGCGGAGGGCTGTTTTATGGACGAAGCCTGGGCTCGGGAACATGACATTCCTCTCAGACAGTTAGGGGAGCCCACGGCCTTGTTCGCCTTGGATGGTAGTCCTCTCCCCAGGATTCAGCGTGAAACGCTACCTTTAACCCTCACTGTCTCTGGTAATCATAGCGAAACCATTTATTTTTTAATTTTTCGTTCACCTTTTACACCTGTTGTTTTGGGCCATCCCTGGCTAGTGTGTCATAATCCTTCTATTAATTGGTCTAGTAATTCTATCCTCTCCTGGAACGTCTCTTGTCATGTAAAGTGTTTAATGTATGCTATCCCTCCTGTTTCCTCTGTCTCTTCTTCACAGGAGGAGCCTGGTGATTTGACAGGGGTGCCGGAGGAATATCACGATCTGCGCACGGTGTTCAGTCGGTCCAGGGCCACCTCCCTTCCTCCGCACCGGTCGTATGATTGTAGTATTGATCTCCTTCCGGGAACCACTCCCCCCCGGGGTAGACTATACTCTCTGTCGGCTCCCGAACGTAAGGCTCTCAAAGATTATTTGTCTGTAGCTCTCGACGCCGGTACCGTAGTCCCTTCCTCCTCTCCCGCCGGAGCGGGGGTTTTTTTTGTTAAGAAAAAGGACGGGACCCTGCGCCCCTGCGTGAATTATCGAGGGCTGAATGACATAACGGTTAAGAATCGTTATCCGCTTCCCCTTATGTCTTCAGCCTTCGAGATCCTGCAGGGAGCCAGGTTTTTCACTAAGTTGGACCTTCGTAACGCTTACCATCTCGTGCGCATCAGGGAGGGGGACGAGTGGAAAACGGCGTTTAACACTCCGTTAGGGCACTTTGAATACCGGGTTCTGCCTTTCGGCCTCGCTAACGCACCAGCTGTCTTTCAGGCATTAGTGAATGATGTACTGAGAGACATGCTGAACATCTTTGTTTTCGTTTACCTTGACGATATCCTGATTTTTTCACCGTCACTCCAGATTCATGTTCAGCACGTTCGACGTGTCCTCCAGCGCCTTTTAGAGAATTGTCTTTATGTGAAGGCTGAGAAGTGCTCTTTTCATGCCTCCTCCGTCACATTTCTCGGTTCTGTTATTTCCGCTGAAGGCATTAAGATGGATCCCGCTAAGGTCCAAGCTGTCAGCGATTGGCCCGTCCCTAAGTCACGTGTCGAGCTGCAGCGCTTTCTCGGCTTCGCGAATTTCTATCGTCGTTTCATCCGTAATTTCGGTCAGGTGGCAGCTCCTCTCACAGCCCTTACTTCTGTCAAGACGTGCTTTAAGTGGTCCGTTTCTGCCCAGGGAGCTTTTGATCTCCTCAAGAAGCGTTTTACATCCGCACCTATCCTTGTTACACCTGACGTCTCTAGACAGTTCATTGTCGAGGTTGACACGTCAGAGGTGGGCGTGGGAGCCATTCTTTCCCAGCGCTCCCATTCTGACGACAAGGTCCACCCTTGCGCGTATTTTTCTCATCGCCTGTCGCCGTCGGAACGTAACTATGATGTGGGAAACCGCGAACTGCTCGCCATCCGCTTAGCCCTAGGCGAATGGCGACAGTGGTTGGAGGGGGCGACCGTTCCTTTTGTCGTTTGGACTGACCATAGGAACCTTGAGTACATCCGTTCTGTCAAACGACTTAATGCGCGTCAGGCTCGTTGGGCGCTGTTTTTCGCTCGTTTCGAGTTCGTTATTTCTTATCGTCCGGGCTCTAAGAACACCAAGCCTGATGCTTTATCCCGTCTCTTCAGTTCTTCAGTAGCCTCCACCGACCCCGAGGGGATTCTCCCTGAGGGGCGTGTTGTCGGGTTGACTGTCTGGGGAATTGAGAGGCAGGTAAAGCAAGCACTCACTCACACTCCGTCGCCGCGCGCTTGTCCTAGGAACCTTCTTTTCGTTCCGGTTCCTACTCGTCTGGCCGTTCTTCAGTGGGCTCACTCTGCCAAGTTAGCCGGCCACCCCGGCGTTCGGGGTACGCTTGCTTCTATTCGCCAGCGTTTTTGGTGGCCCACTCAGGAGCGTGACACGCGTCGTTTCGTGGCTGCTTGTTCGGACTGCGCGCAGACTAAGTCCGGTAACTCCCCCTCCTGCCGGCCGTCTCAGACCGCTTTCCATTCCCTCTCGACCGTGGTCTCACATCGCCTTAGACTTTATTACCGGACTGCCTTCGTCAGCGGGGAAGACTGTTATTCTAACGGTTGTCGATAGGTTCTCTAAGGCGGCTCATTTTATTCCCCTCGCTAAGCTTCCTTCTGCTAAAGAGACGGCACAAATCATCATTGAGAATGTTTTCAGAATTCATGGCCTTCCGTCAGACGCCGTTTCGGACAGGGGTCCGCAATTCACGTCTCAATTTTGGAGGGAGTTTTGCCGTTTGATTGGGGCTTCCGTCAGTCTCTCTTCCGGTTTTCACCCCCAGTCTAACGGTCAAGCAGAACGGGCCAATCAGACTATTGGTCGCATCTTACGCAGTCTTTCTTTTCGTAACCCTGCGTCTTGGGCAGAACAGCTCCCCTGGGCAGAATACGCTCACAACTCGCTTCCTTCGTCTGCGACCGGGCTATCTCCTTTTCAGAGTAGCCTCGGATACCAGCCTCCTCTGTTCTCGTCCCAGCTCGCCGAGTCCAGCGTCCCCTCCGCTCAGGCTTTTGTCCAACGTTGTGAGCGCACCTGGAAGAGGGTCAGGTCTGCACTTTGCCGTTATAGGGCGCAGACTGTGAGAGCCGCTAATAAGCGTAGGACTAAGAGTCCTAGATATTGTCGCGGTCAGAGAGTATGGCTCTCCACTCAAAACCTTCCCCTTAAGACAGCTTCTCGCAAGTTGACCCCGCGGTTCATTGGTCCGTTCTGTATTTCTCAGGTCATTAATCCTGTCGCAGTGCGACTTCTTCTTCCGCGACATCTTCGTCGCGTCCACCCGGTCTTCCATGTCTCCTGTGTTAAGCCCTTTCTTCGCGCCCCCGTTCGTCTCTCCCCCCCCCCATCCTTGTCGAGGGCGCACCTATCTACAGGGTCCGTAAGATTTTGGACATGCGTCCTCGGGGCCGTGGTCATCAGTACCTTGTGGATTGGGAGGGGTACGGTCCTGAGGAAAGGAGTTGGGTTCCATCTCGGGACGTGCTGGACCGTTCGCTGATCGATGATTTCCTCCGTTGCCGCCAGGTTTCCTCCTCGAGTGCGCCAGGAGGCGCTCGGTGAGTGGGGGGGGGTACTGTCATGTATTGTCATGTTATGTCTTGTTCCTGTTCTTTCTCTTCACTTCGTTTCCCCCTGCTGGTCGTATTAGGTTACCTTCTCTCCCTTTCCTTCCCCCAGCTGTTCCTCATCACCTCTAACTGCCTCGTTTACTCTCGCCCACCTGTTCCCTTTTTTCCCTCTGATTAGGTCTCTATTTCTCTCTCTGTTTCTGCTTCTGTCTTTGTCAGATTCTCGTTTGCTTCACCCTTGTCCCGTCCTGTCGTAATCTGCCTCTTCATCAGATGCTACGTGTGATCAGGTACCTCTGTCCTCTACAACCCGCGCCTACCCGGAGAGACCAGCAGTCTGTTGCCGCTAACCCTGCTATTCTCCTCTGCTGCTAGAAGGGGACTCTCCTGTAAAGATCAGAGGACTTTATGATTTATTTGTCGCCCTCTCTGCGGGTTGTCTATTTTGTCAACCGATACATCTGAAGAGGATTTATGTCTTCACTGTGTTTGGACATTAAAAGACTCTGTTTCTGTTAAACCGCTTTTGGGTCCTCACTCACCTGCATAACAGTATCTCTATCTAATCCTCTCTTCCCACTGTTTCTGTTGCAGTCTTCAGATATCAGGCAGAGGCTAGCAAAAAACACTCAAACTGGACCTGAACTGAACTGAAAAGAAGAGCGACCCAGGGATGTGTGCTTTGGGGACGTTTAAAAGAATGTGACTGGCAGAATGGGTGTTGTATGTGGAGGATGAGGGCTGCAGTAGGTATCTCAGATAGGGGGGAGTGAGGCCTAAGAGGGTTTTATAAATAAACATCAGTGGGTCTTGCGACAGGTATACAGAGATGACAAGTTTACAGAGGAATATAGAGTGCAGTGATGTGTCCTATAAGGAGCATTGGTGGCAAATCTGATGGCCGAATGGTAAAGAACACCTAGCCACTTGAGAGCACCCTTACCTGCCGATCTATAAATTAAGTCTCCGTAATCTAGCATGGGTAGGATGGTCATCTGAATCAAGGTTAGTTTGGCAGCTGTGGTGAAAGAGGAGTGATTATGATAGAGGAAACCAAGTCTAGATTTAACCATATGTCCAATCCAATAGTTTCAGAAAAGTAGTCACTTCTTGAGATCTGTATTAAAATATTTAGTTTAAGTAGTTGCGTTCTCAGATCTGAATTCAAATAGTTTAAAAAAGTAGTAACTTTCTGAGATCTGTATTCAAATGGTTTTAAAGTTTTAATTTTGTGTTGTCCTCCAGGAAAAATGTTTCTTTCCACAAAGCATAGTTAACTATAGTTATCCCAGGTCTGGTGTGAGTGCCAGTCAGCAGGTAAATCTACCAAAAGAAAGTGTGTGTGTGTGTATATGCGAAAGCATGTTCCTGTGTCTGTGCACACACTGTGTGCGTGTCCATTCGACCCAGTCTGTAGAGCCACCTCTATGTATTACAGCAGCAGCAGTATAAATAACATTACATTTCCTGCTGCTGTGTTTTTAGAGGGACTTTTATCTGGTTCTGCAGTACAGGGTGATTGATGTAGCTGGCTCTACAGTACTTAGTACCCAGAGGAGAGCAATGGTACAGCCAGGACAAAAATAATTTGTTTTGTCCCTTATGTCCCTCTCCTACTTATTCTGCTCTCTTTGAATTCCCCTCATTCTCTCACTGGTGCTCAAACACTAAGTCATAGGTGCACTTTTAGAAAAAAAGGTGCTAAGTAGAACCATTCAGGGTTCTTCGGGTTTGTCCCCATTGGGGAACCCTTTTGTTGCTGGGTAGGACCCTTTGCAGAGGGGTTCTATCTATAAACCTCTATGTAGGGTTCTTCAAAGAACCCCCTGTATATGGTTCTACCTAGAACCCTCTATGAAGAACCATTTTATAATCTAAAACATTCTTCCTCGAATTGTCTATGAAGGGTTCCACCGAGAACGCTTTTATCTTTGGAGGGTTCTTTATAGAACCGGTAGAACCCACCAATCTTAGCCTTTCCCCAAAATAATTTTTACGACAATACATATGTATATCATAAGGCCTTTCTTTGAGGGCGTAGTTATACCCTAACACAGTGGTGTTAGGAATCTCCAGGATTACAGGCCACATCAGGCTTGCAAGTCACATTATGCTGGCTTGCAAAGTGATGTGTAATTCCTATTGGAATCCAGCTAGAGTTAGGATAGCCGACAAGCGGAATTGTTAATCACACGCAACCTGCATTCAGCCAGGGTAGGGAAGATTTAATACTGAGACCTCAATCATCTAAACTGGAACAACCAACAGGTGCAATAAATCCAATTACTAACAGATTGGATTAGTTTAGAAATCTGTATGTTATTTATGTTTGTGTAGCATAAAATTGATCAACCAATCAATGTACATATTACAGTAAAACAAACAATTCTGAAAATTTCCTGGCAAATTATAATGCTGGGAATTATGCTGCGCCACTCGGGAGGCCCATGTAGAACCCTTCCTGCCTTCCAAAGAATCCTTCTTGCCTTTCAAATAACTATTTTTTCCAAAAACAATTCTGAGGATGTTAACGGTTCTAGGTAGAACCCTTTGACTTACAAAGAACCCTTGTCTTCCAAAAAGGGTTCTTCTGATCAGAACAGTTTTTGGTAGAACACTATCCCTCCTCAAATAACCTGTTTGGAACACTTTTTTCTAAGAGTGTGTGTTTGGAATAGAAATGGGCTTTGAAGTTTTTATGCAGGCTACAACTAGGGCCAGGGCCTGTATTCAGAAAGAGTCTGAAAGAAGGTCCCTGCTGTTCTTATATAATCTAACTCATTATGAACCTTAAAGACAAACCAGGGGGCCAATGTATCTTTGCATATCAGAGTAAGACTGCTGATCTAGGATCAGGTCCACCTGTCCATATTATCTTATTCATTATTTTTATTATAATGTTATTCAATTAATCACTATTTCAGCACTCCTACTCTGAGACTTTGTCAAGAGTCCAGGCCGCTCTGCTCCACACACTCAACACATTCATCCACCTACCTGTTTGTGAACTTTTGTAAGCTGGTCCAGGTTGTTCTCGAGAAAGGAAATCTTCTGCTTCTGGTGGCTACATCCCCCGCTATCATCTGGCTCCATCTCTGAATGCTGCAGCGGGAAGAAACAGAGAAACAGAGAGAGAGAGAGAGAGAGAGAGAGAGAGAGAGAGAGAGAGAGAGAGAGAGAGAGAAACAGAGACAGAGAGAGAAACAGAGAGAGAGAGAGAGAAACAGAGAGAGAAACAGAGAGAGAGAGACAGAGAGAGACAGAGAGAGAGAGAGAGAGAAACAGAGAGAAACAGAGAGAGAGAGAGAGACAGAGAGAGAGACATAGAGAGACAGAGAGAGATAGAGACAGAGAGATAAAGAGACAGAGAGAGAGAGAAGGAGATAACGAGAAAGAAAATGAGAATGTGGTTAAGATCACACTAGATATCATTAACTATTAAATCATTTAGATTAATGGTCACCAACCGGTCGATGGATCCTAGGCATTCCTAGTCGGTCACCAGACATTTATGTAAAAAACCCAACGATGTAGTCAACCTTGCATTCCTATTTCTTTTATTCGTATTGAGCTGTTTGCGGTAGGTGCATTTCATTCAGCAGCCCTAGCGCCGGGAAGGCAAAGTGTTCCCATTTTTAACCATTTCATGTGTCTGAAGATAGAGCTCTGTCTACCCGGCAGGTCCAGAGAGCAAATCAAGTGCACCGATAGGCCTACCGCTGGCCAATCAGATAGCTCAGATCACTATGTCTGCACAGTCGAGCCATAGACTGTAAAAAGAAGTGACAAATGCACAGCAAAGTTGATACAGTGAGATTTCAAAACGTTTAAAACCATGAGAAGAGAGAGACTCAACGTATACAGCAAAGAGCTGCTGTTTTTATGAGTAAGTTCATGTTTAACCTCTTGAATTTCATTTTTGGATGAAAAACATTCCCGTTTTAAACAAGATATTTTGTCACAAAAATATGCTCGACTATGCATATAATTGACAGCTTTGGAAAGAAAACACTCTGACGTTTCCAAAACTGCAAAGATATTGTCTGTGAGTGCCACAGAACTAATGCTACAGGCGAAACCAAGATGAAATTTCATACAGGAAGTGAGACAGATTTTTGAGGCGCTGTGTTCCAATGTCTCCTTATATGGCTGTGAATGCGCAAGGAGAGATCCTACACTTTGTCGTTTCCCCAAAGGTGTTTGCAGCATTGTGACATATTTGTAGGCATATCATTGGAAAATTGACCATAAGAGACTACATTTACCAGGTGTCCGCTTGGTGTCCTCCGTCGAAACTATTGCGTAATCTCCAGGTGCATGTTTCCATTTTGAACAGAGGAGAAACCAAACTGCCACGAGTGACTTATCATCGAATAGATAAGTGAAAAACACCTTGAGGATTGATTCTAAACAACGTTTGCCATGTTTCTGTCGATATTATGGAGTTAATTTGGAAAAAAGTTCACGTTTTAATGACTGAATTTTCAGTGTTTTTTCTCAGCCAAACGTGATGAACAAAACGGAGCGATTTCTCCTACACAAATAATATTTTTGGAAAAACTGAACATTTGCTATCTAACTGAGAGTCTCCTCATTGAAAACATCCGAAATTCTTCAAAGGTAAATTATTTTATTTGAATGCTTTTCTTGTTTTTGTGAAAATGTTGCCTGCTGAATGCTAGGCTTAATGCTATGCTAGCTATCAATACTCTTACACAAATGCTTGTGTAGCTATGGTTGAAAAGCATTTTTTGAAAATCTGAGATGACAGTGTTGTTAACAAAAGGCTAAGCTTGTGAGCCTATATATTTATTTCATTTCATTTGCGATTTTCATGAATAGTTAACGTTGCGTTATCGTAATGAGCTTGAGGCTATAATTACGCTCCCGGATACGGGATTGCTCGTCGCAACAGGTTAAGTTGTTATTCAGCACTGTCTTGGTTCAACACTTTTATAAGCCATAACATGTGCTTTCTCGCTACTTCCACTGATGCCACAAGTTCTGAAGCTGCAATAAATTAGTATAGCAAAGTGTTTCCGGTAAGCTTGCATTGCTACTATTAGCGGCTTGTGTCTTTTTTAATATCGAGGAATATTTCACTTTCTCTGGTCATAGGAGTAACAACATGAATTGGGGCATGAGGCAGAAATAATGCAGTGCGACTTGAGTTTCGCTATCAAATGGGAGATTACCCTTTTTCTTAGCGGAGGGAGAGTGGAGGGACAGTGAGGTGAGTAGAGTGTGAGGCAGCCTCACACTGCTCCCTCCATCTGCCTCATTGCCTGTATCCGTAATGGGTCAGCGGTCAAACGACCTCCACTCATCACTGTCAAACGCTCCCTGAAACAGTTCAGCGAGCAGGCCTTCTAATCGACCTGGCCAGGGTATCCTGGAAGGATATTGATCTCATCCCGTCAGTAGAAGATGCCTGGTTATTTTTTTTTAAATGCCTTCCTAACCATCTTAAATAAGCATGCCCCATTCAAGAAATTTAGAACCAGGAACAGATATAGCCCTTGGTTCTCCCCAGACCTGACAGCCCTTAACCAACACAAAAACATCCTATGGCGTTCTGCATTAGCGTCGAACAGCCCCCGTGATATGCAGCTTTTCAGGGAAGCTAGAAACCATTATACACAGGCAGTTAGAAAAGCCAAGGCTAGCTTTTTCAAGCAGAAATTTGCTTCCTGCAACACTAACTCAAAAAAGTTCTGGGACACTGTAAAATCCATGGAGAATAAGAACACCTCCTCCCAGCTGCCCACTGCACTGAAGATAGGAAACACTGTCACCACTGATAAATCCACTATAATTGAGAATTTCAATAAGCATTTTTCTACGGCTGGCCATGCTTTCCACCTGGCTACCCCTACCCCGGTCAACAGCACTGCACCCCCCACAGCAACTCGCCCAAGCCTTCCCCATTTCTCCTTCTCCCAAATCCAGTCATCTGATGTTCTGAAAGAGCTGCAAAATCTGGACCCCTACAAATCAGCCGAGCTAGACAATCGGGACCCTTTCTTTCAAAAATTATCTGCCGAAATTGTTACCACCCCTATTACTACCACCCCTGTTCAACCTCTATTTCGTGTCGTCTGAGATTCCCAAAGATTGGAATGCAGCTGCGGTCATCCCCCTCTTCAAAGGGGGGGAACACTCTTGACCCAAACTGCTACAGACCTATATCTATCCTACCCTGCCTTTCTAAGGTCTTCGAAAGCCAAGTGAACAAACAGATTACCGACCATTTCAAATCTCACCATACCCTCTCTGCTATGCAATCTGGTTTCAGAGCTGGTCATGGGTGCACCTCAGCCACGCTCAAGGTCCTAAGAGATATCTTAACCGCCATTGATAAGAAACATTATTGTGCAGCCGTATTCATTTATCTAGCCAAGGCTTTCGACTCTGTCAATCACCACATCATTATCGGCAGACTCGACAGCCTTGGTTTCTCAAATTATTGCCTCGCCTGGTTCCCTAAGTACTTATCTGATAGAGTTCAGTGTGCCAAATCGGAGGGTCTGTTGTCCGGACCTCTGGCAGTCTCTATGGGGGTGCCACAGGGTTCAATCCTTGGACCGACTCTCTTCTCTGTATACATCAATGATGTCGCTCTTGCTGCTGGTGAGTCTCTGATCCACCTCTACGCAGACGACACCATTCTGTATACTTCTGGCCCTTCTTTGGACACTGTGTTAACAACCCTCCAGGCTAGCTTCAATGCCATACAACTCTCTTTCCATGGCCTCCAATTTCTCTTAAATACAAGTAAAACTAAAAGCATGCTCTTCAACCGATCGCTGCCTGCACCTGCCCGCCTGTCTAACATCACTACTCTGGACGGCTCTGACTTAGAATACGTGGACAACTACAAATACCTAGATGTCTGGTTAGACTATAAACTCTCCTTCCAGACCCACATCAAACATCTCCAATCCAAAGTTAAATCTAGAATTGGCTTCCTATTTCGCAACAAAGCATCCTTCACTCATGCTGCCAAACATACCCTTGTAAAACTGACCATCCTACCAATCCTCGACTTTTACAAAATAGCCTCCAATATCCTACTCAACAAATTGGATGCAATCTATCACAGTGCCACCCGTTTTGTCACCAAAACGTCACCACCATTGCGACCTGTACATCTCTCGTTGGCTGGCCCTCGCTTCATACTCGTCGCCAAACCCACTGGCTCCAGGTCATCTACAAGACCCTGCTAGGTAAAGTCCCCCCTTATCTCAGCTCGCTGGTCACCATAGCATCACCCACCTGTAGCACACGCTCCAGCAGGTATATCTCTCTGGTCACCCTCAAAACCAATTATTTATTTGGCTGTCTCTCCTTCCAGTTCTCTGCTGCCAATGACTGGAACGAACTACAAAAATCTCTGAAACTGGAAACACTTATCTCCCTCACTAGCTTTAAGCGTGAGCTGTCAAATCTACCATTCCAGTGTTTTACTTGCTATATTGTATTTACTTTGCCACCATGGCCCTTTTCCCTTATCTCACATCGTATATAGACTTTTATATATATATAGACTTTTGTACTGTATTATTGACAGTATGTTTGTTTTACTCCATGTGTAACTCTGTGTCGTTGTATGTGTCAAACTGCTTTGCTTTATCTTGTCCAGGTCGCAATTGTAAATGAGAACTTGTTCTCAACTTGCCTACCTGGTTAAATAAAGGTTAAATAAAAATCCCCTCAGACTGACCATCAGATGCAGGCCATCATCCAGTAACAACAATAAAAGCTACCATCACTCCAGTAATTAAAAACAATATATAAATATGGTCACATAGCTATGCCTCCTCACAAGTACATTGAACAAAAATCTAAACGCAAAATGTAAAGTGTTGGTCTCATGTTTCATGGGCTGAAATAAAAGATCCCAGGAAATGTCCAGATGCACAAAAAGCTTTTTTCTCTAAAATGTCCTGCACAAATTTGTTTACATCCCTGTTAGCGAGCATTTCTCCTTTCCAAGATAATCCATCCACCTGACAGGTGTGGCATATCAAGAAGCTGATTAAACAGCATGATCATTACACAGGTGCACTTGGTGCTGGAGACAATAAAAGACCACTCTAAAATGTGCAGCTTTGTCACACAACACAATGCCACAGATACATGTATCTAAAGATTCGAGGTGGCATGCAATTGGCATGCTGACTGCAGTAACGTCAACCAGAGCTGTTATCAGAGAATTTTATTTTAATTTCTCTACCATAAGTCGCCTCCGACATCGTTTTAGAGTATTTGGCAGTGCGTCCAACCGGCCACACAACCGCAGACCGCATGTGTGGCGTCGTGTGGGCGAGTTGTTTGCTGATGTCAACGTTGTGATCAGAGTGCCCCATGGTGGCAGTGGGTTTATGGTAAGGGCAGGCATAAACTACGGACAATGAACACAATTGCATTTTATCGATGGCAATTTGAATGCAAAGAAATACAGAGATGAGATCCTGAGGCCCATTGTTGTGCCATTCATCCGCCGCCATCACCTCGTGTTTCAGAATAATAATGCACCGCCCCATGTCGCAAGGGTCTGTACACAATTCCTGGAGGCTGAAAATGTTCCAGTTTCCACCAATATCCAGCAACTTTGCAAAGACATTGAAGAGGAGTGCATACGCACTGTGACAAACATATGCTTATCTGTATTCCCAGTCATGTGAAATCCATTGATTACGGCCTAATGAATTAATGTCAATTGACATATTTTCTTATATGAACGGTAACTCAGTAAAATCTTTGAAATTGTTGCATGTTGCACTTACAGAATATTTTTGTTCAGTGTAATACAACAAATTATACAGTGTGATCATACACCTAAAAAAAATGATATAATAAAAAAATGGTCTGTGAAGAACAACATTGACAGGGCAATTCAAGCTTAGCCAATATACAGAGATAATGTATTGGGCCTACTGCACAAACCTCATTGCTACAGAACTGTTTTTAACTGGTTAATATTGCATAACATAAGCTGATGTTTTTTAAGTCATGTTTTTTTTTAAAGCTGAGCGGTAGATCTCTCCCTCCTTTACTCCCTCTCTTCGTCCTTTACTCACTTACCCTTTTGACTCGAGTTGTGAGGTCTTGAACAAAAAGCTTCCGCAGGTTGTGCAGGGTCTGGAGTTCACGGGCCTGTGGAATAAAGAGAGAGAAAAAGACAGGAAGAGAGAGAGAGAGAGAGAGAGAGAGAGAGAGAGAGAGAGAGGAAAGAAGAAGGGATATAGGCACGGAGGGTTGGAGAGAGAGAGAGAGAAATAGAGAGAAAAGGAAAGTGGGAAAGAAGAAGGGATAGAGGCATGGAGGGTTGGAGAGAGGGAGAGAGAGAGGGAGAGGGAGAGGGAAATAGAGAGAAATGGAAAGGGGAAAGAAGAAGGGATAGAGGCACGGAGGGTTGGAGAGAGAGAGAGAGAGAGAGAGAGAGAGAGAGAGAGAGAGAGGGAGAGAGAGGGAGAGAGAGAGAAATAGAGAGAAAAGGAAAGTGAGAAAGAAGAAGGGATAGAGGCATGGAGGGTTGGAGAGGGAAAGGGAGAGGGAGAGGGAGAGGGAAATAGAGAGAAAAGGAAAGTGAGAAAGGAGAAGGGATAGAGGCACGGAGGGTTGGAGAGAGAAAGAGAGGGAGAGAGAGAGAGAGAAACAGAGAGAGAAATAGAGAGAAAAGAAAAGTGAGAAAGAAGAAGGGATAGAGGCATGGAGGGTTGGAGAGAGAGAGGGAGGTGAGAGGAGATATGGCGAGAGAAAAACAAGAGGTTTGCACAAAGAGTGAGCAAAGAGAGAGAAAGAGGAAGAAAGAGGTGCATTAATAAATTGTGATCAAATTCTCCTACAGTGGATTAAATTGAATGTCAGAGAGAGAGCGAAAGTGAGAGGGAGTGAGGGAGAAAGATACTCACCACAGTCTCTTCCAGTCCTTTAAGGTCCTGCTTTGACTGCTCGTGGCGCTCATGAAGAAATCTGGCAAAATGTGGAAGGAGCAAATAAATACAGTTGAAGTCAGAAGTTTACATACACCTTAGCCAAATACATTTCATCTCAGTTTTTCACAATTCCTGACATTTAATCCCGGAAAAATTCCCTGTTTTAGGTCAGTTTTTTAAAGAATGTGAAATGTCAGAATAATAGCAGTGAGAATTATTTATTTCAGCTTTTATTTCTTTCATCACATTCGCACTGGGTCAGAAGTTTACGTACACTCAATTAGTATTTGGTAGCATTGGCTTTAAATTGTTTAACTTGGGCCAAACGTGTCGGGTAGCCTTCCACAAACTTCCCGCAATAAGTTGGGTGAATTTTGGCCCATTCCTCCTGACAGAGCTGGTGTAACTTGGTCAGGGTTGCAGGCCTTCTTGCTCGCATACACTTTTTCAGTTCTGCCCACAAATCTTCTATGGGATTGAGGTCAGGGCTTTGTGATGGCCACTCCAATACCTTGACTTTGTTGTCCTTAAGCCATTTTCACACAACTTTGGAAGTATGCTTGGGTTTATTGTCCATTTGGAAGACCCATTTGCGACCAAGCTTTAACTTCCTGACTGATGTCTTGAAATGTCGCTGCAATATAATCACATAATTTTCCTACCTCATCATGATTCCATTAATTTTGTGAAATGCACCAGTCCCTCCTGCAGCAAAGCACCCCCAAAATATGATGCTGCCACCCCCGTGCTTCATGGTTGGGATGGGGTTCTTCGGCTTGCAAGCCTCCCCCTTTTTCCTCCATACATAATGATGATCATTATGGCCAAATAGTTATATTTTTGTTTCATCAGACCAGAGGACATGTCTCCATAAGTATAATATTTTTCCCTATGTGCAGTTGCAAACCGTAGTCTGTATTTTATATGGCATTTTGGAGCAGTGGCTTCTTCCTTGCTGAGCGGCCTTTCAGATTATGTCAATATAGGACTCGTTTTACTGTGGATATAAATACTTTGTACATGTTTCCTCCAGCATCTTCACAATGTCCTTTGCTGTTGTTCTGGTATTGATTTGCACCTTTCGCATCAAAGTACGTTCATCTCTAGGAGACAGAACGCATCTCCTTCTGAGCGGTATGACGGCTGCGTGGTCCCATGGTGTTTATACTTGCGTACTATTGTTTAAACAGATGAACGTGGTACCTTCAGGCATTTGGAAATTGCTCCCAAGGATGGACCAGACTTGTGGAGGTCTACAATATTTTTTCCGAGGTCTTGGCTGATTTCTTTTGACTGCCCCATGATGTCAAGCAAAGAGACACTGAGTTTGAAGGTAGGCCTTGAAATACATCCACAGGTACACCTCCAATTGACTCAAATTATGTCAATTAGCCTATCAGAAGCTTCTAAAGCCATGACATAATTTTCTGGAATTTTCCAAGCTGTTTAAAGGCACAGTCAACTTAGTGTATGTAAACTTCTGACCCACTGGAATTGTGATACAGTGAATTATAAGTGAAATAATCTGTCTGTAAACAATTGTCGGAAAAATGTAAAACTCTGAAAAACTTGTCCCAGAGCATGTTTTGTTTTGTTTGTTTGTTTGCCTGCTTGAGTGTGTGAGTGCGTGCGTGCGTGCGTGCGTGCGACTCAGAGCATGTTCAGTCAGCTAAATGTTAAGGGTTCTTGGTGGTCTCATAATGGTAAATAAACAAACTGCTGGTCTCAATTCGCTCCCTACCCCCCTGGCCATAACCTTTCAATGTTTACTGATCTGTAAGGTGGAAGGAATGTGTTGGGAGCTCTGCAAATATTGAAGGGTTAAGGGTATTTCCCTTGAGAGGTGCAGAGTGAACCAACCGGCTGCGCCAGGCGCCAACCGGTGCGCCCCATGGTGCTTTAGCGTCAGCGACGCTGCGTTCAAAGTTCAAGTAAATTGCACTCTGTGCTGCAGCCGGCTTGCCTATTTCAGGTGAAAGGCCTTTTAGGGCTAAGACTGTGGGGTTATTTGTGGAGTTATAGGGTTCTATCAACAACCGTTTTCATCTGAAGAACCCTTTTTGGAATACGAGGGTTCTTTGTAAGACAAACTGTTCTACCTTGAACCTTTTTCATCCTAAGAACAGTGAAACAACAGTGTATTGTCTGGCACACAGAAAATTGGCCAGTGTTACCTAGTGTTGATTCAGGAGGTGAATTAACTATGTGAAGAGTTAAATTAACACTCGGTGGTGTAACCCCAGTGTTGATGTTAACAACCAGAGTTAGGTGTGCTATCTCTTTTTTTTTCCAAGGGTTCTAACTAAAACATTTAACATCCTAAGAACTGTTTTTGGAAGAAAGTTTATTTGAAAGGAAGTAAGGATTCTTTGGAAGGCCAGAAGGTTTCTACATAGAACCAAATATAATATTTCCCAGCATGATCTATAGCAGGAAGATTTTCTGAATTGTTCGTTTTACTGTAATATCTGTGGTTTTTATTGGTTGATTAATTTTATGCCACACAAAGATAAATAACACAGTTTTCTAAATTTAAATCAAATCAAATTGTATTTGTCACGTGCCGAATACAACAGGTGTAGACCTTACAGTGAAATGTTTACTTACATGCCCCTAACCAACAATTCAGTTTTAAGAAAAATAAGTGTTAAGTAAAAAATAGATAAGTAAAAAATAAAGTAACAAATAACTAAAGAGCAGCAGTAAAATAACAATAGCGAGCGTATATACAGAGGGTACCAGTACAGAGTCAATGTGCAGGGGCAGCGGTTAGACGAGGTAATTGAGGTAATATGTACATTTACAGTAGGTATAGTTAAAGTGACTATGCATAGATAATAAACAGCAGCATAAAATGGGAGGGGGGGGCAATGCAAATAGTCTGGGTAGCCATTTGATTAGCTGTTCAGGAGTCTTATGGCTTGGGGGTAGAAGCTGTTAAGAAGTCTTTTGGACCTAGACTTGGCACTCTGGTACCGCTTGCCATGCGGTAGCAGAGAGAACAGTCATTGACTAGGGTGGCTGGAGTCTTTCACCATAAAATGGTGAAAGACTCCAGCCACCCTAGTCAATGACTGGCCCTAAGGCCTTCCTTATGGTAACTAATCAAATCTGTTCATTTTCTAAACTAATCCAATCTGTTAGCAATTGGATGTGTTGCATCTGTTACTGAGATGGTTGGTCCAGTTTAGATGATTGAGGTAATGTCAGTATTTAATCTTCCCGACCCTAGTAGTCATTCTGAAAGCAGGTTGGGTGTGATTAACAATTCCACTTGTCGGCTGTCCTAACTCTTGCTGGATTCCAATAGGAATTACATATCACCTTGCAAGCCAGCATAATGTGACTTGCAGGCGTGATGTAAACCAAGAGATTCCTAACACCACTGTTTTAGGTTATAACTAGGTTATAACTATGCCCTATAACTACGTAATGTATTGCCGTAAATATTTACATTTTAAAAGGCAAATAAGGAAGGTGGATTCTACCCGTTCTAGGAAGAACCCTCCAAAGATAAAATGGTTATTGGTAGAACCCTTCATAGAGGGTTCCAGGAAGAACCTTTCCTAGAGTATTCTAGGCAGAATCATATACAGGGGTTCTTTGAAGAACCTTACATATAGGGTTCTAGATAGAAGAGTTCTACGCAGCACGAAAAAGGGTGCCCCTATGGGGACAAACCGAAGAACGCTGTATAGTTCTAGTTATGAATTTTTTTTAAAGAGTGCACCTATGACTTAGTGTTAGCACACCAATGAGAGAGTGAGAGGAGTTCAAACAGAGCAGAATATGTAGGAGAAGAAGAAAAGGGACAAATCAAATTATATTTGTCCTGGCTGTGCCGCTCGTCATTTCTATCCTCTGGGCATATTTTTTTCTACGAGTGTAGTGTCAGCCTATAAGGAGGTGGTAAGTGAAATGGCATTGTGGTACATGAAAAACAACCTCTCCCTCAACATCAGCAAAACACAGGAGTTGATTGTTGACTTCAGGAAGCAGAGGAAGGAACGTGCCCTGATCCAATGCAGTAGAGAGAGTCAGCAGTTTTAAGTTCCTCGGCGTCCACATCACCGAGGACTTGACATGGAACAACAATACCACCACTTTTGTCAAGAGGGCGCAACCATCTCCAAATGGTTCTACCTAGCACAAAAAAGGGTTTGCCTATGGGGACAAACCGACGAACCCTATATGGCTCCAGTATAAAAGTGTATGGAGTGAATTGAGATGGTCTAAAAGAGACTCACGTCAGCTCCTACAGTTGCAGGGTCATCTGACTCCTGAGACGGTGTGTGTGACTTACGTCAGCTCCTCCAGTTGCAGTGTCTTGTGGTGCTCCTGACTCCTAAGACGGTCAAAGTCGCTCCTCAGCCGCTCCAACTCCAGATGAAGACGATGGTTACGACTGATCAGGACAGAAGAGGAGGGAGGACAATATATGAGAAACAGTTTGGTGTAGCCTTCCTAGTCTAGAATGCCAGAGGGTTAACTTTACCACAAATGTCATACGTTTAGATCCCATTTTATGAGGAAATGGTTCTGGTTATGACTGATAGACAGGAGAGGAGGGTGAAAATGAGGGTGGAGAGAGGGCAAAGACAGAGAGCGTAGATGCTGTAAGGAACAATCTGATGTTAATACACTTCTAGGGGGTTAACTTAACAACAATTGAAGTACATTTACTTCCAAAATGGTCATGAAATGGTCATAAATGGGACAAAATGTTGGATTTTATGTCTAAAATGTATATAATGAATATATAAATCTGTGGAATAGATATACACTTGCTATGCTCTTACAATAAAATGGGATAGGAAAGTATAAGGCTGAGGCTGAGATTCTGGGTAGACATTTAGAGATTATATAGGTGATTTTTCAACATGTGGTGCGTTGTTAAAATAGGCGTGTTAAAATATGCAGGCAGATGCTATGTTGGTTGGATAACAGGTAGGGTATAGAATAACAAAATAAAGGTACTGACAGGGAGGGCGTCACACAGCAGCACAGCTGCTATCTTGTGACTGAGGTAACACTGTGAGCATAACAAAGAGAGGGAGAGGTCGGTACTGGCTCAGCGAGGTCGTCAATGATCTTTGTAACCAGCACACTAGCACAGAAATCTACAGATGGAGGTAAGGTTGTGAGTCAGGTTAGGTAGAATGACAATGAGAGAGCAATGGGAGGGAGGAGAGAGGGAGAGAGGACAACAGTACAGATACATAGCGTGACAGAGCATGACAAGGGTAGAGGCTGACAGTAAGAAGGAGATGAAAGTACTGATTCACAGAGGTCGTCACACAAAGCAGTACATTTTGCAGGCTATGTAGTGAGGTGACACTGTGAGGTAGAGTAGAGAATGACAATGAGAGGGAATCAAAGGGAGAGAGGGGGAGAGGAGGGAAGTGTCAAGGCTCTCCTGACAGTGGAACAAAGGACCCATCAGCTAGGCAAATGCTTTAACATAGTCAGACCCCCTGTCTCCCACAGAAGGGGGGGGGGGGCTGTGCCGGTCTTGACACCTTAACACTGGGTCGTACATTTAGAGAGAATGAACTTTCTCTTCCTTGAAACTCCTTTGTTACTGAGAGACTCTTGCCAACCAAAATTTTTTTCTCCACGTCACGAATGGTTAAAACTACAAGACCAGACAGCGTGGAGCGGTGGCTACCCGGCAGAAAATGGTGATACCCGTACATTGCCGGGTTACTACTGGCATGTAAAGTGGTTGGGAGCTGAACCTTGAATAATCAACCATTGATTCCAAAAGATGTGAGACTTTAGTCTACACGTTGAAATAGTGAGAAACTGAAGCTCTCAACCTCAACACTAGAAAAGAGGATAACCTCACCTAGGAGACCAAAAACGTTCACAGTCTGCAGCTGAAGTCTCAGTTCCAACAAACACTCTACTAACAGAGAAGCTCTACAAAGAAGAAGGACATTGTGACCTTAGGTGGACAATAAGAGCCTCACAGCGAGCCGCTACCCATAGACGGATCAATTGGTTTCAACAGAGAGACAACAGAGAAAGACATCTACGCATAAATACAGTATATGGCATTTCTTATCCGAATGAGCGGTGGTTAGGGTGCTAAGTATTCTGGTTACTTGAAGCGTAGTTTCCAAATGTATTTACGATAAGTTGACTCTCTTTGTCTCTGTCTCTCTTTATCTTTCCCCACCCCCTTTCCATTGTATAACAAGCCGTCATATCGTGTCAGTCCACTAGGGACTTTTATTTCATGTAAATGTGTATGTGTCTACTGTGTTACTATTTAGTTAGTTAGTAAATAAATAATTAAGCCAATTTGTGTGTTGATGTATGCGACATTCGGAATGAGACTGATGAGGTAATGATTGATGTAAGCGATATCTATATATCTTTAGAGTTTAAGTCGGGAGATAGTAACTTGTTAAACAACTTTCCCGTGGTGCCACAAATTACTTAATTGTTACATGATCAATTTAATTTAGTAAAAATTAAACATAGTTAATTGATTCAATAAATAACAGTCATCAGGTTAATGATAATCACGTCACGACAAGAGGGAACGGGAGCAAGAGAAGAAGATGATGAGAGAGAGGAGGAGAGGAAGGTACTTACTCAGTGAAAGGGAGATGAAGGTTGAGAGAGTGACAAACGGATATCTGAGGAGAGGGGGAGAGGGGGATAGAGGGTTATGGAGGGGAGAGAGGTACTGACTCAGTGAGGTCGTCAATGATCTTCTGTTTCTCGTTGATGTCGTCTCGGAGACGTCCCAGTTGCTTGTGGTGCGTCTCACGGTGAGACTCCATCTGCTGCACCAGAGCCCTCTTAAATAGGGAGAGAAACAGACAGTTAGCACTCACACACAAACACAGGGAGACAGACATGCATACACACACACACACGCATGCACGCACGCACACACACACACACACACACACACACACACACACATACACACAGCGTTTAAAACACAAAATACATTGAATAATGATAATTTTATAATTTCCACCACATAGTCAGTAAGCATAGTTACCTTAACATCAGCAGACTCTTCGATGTCCGCCTGGTTCTCTCCCTTTGTCACCTCTGACATGCTCTCTGAAACGCACACAAATATTTGCATTTCAGCGTATGCCTACAAACAAGTCACTTTACTGTCATTTCACTCGTCATTTCAGCGTCGCTGGAATGCATACACAGTGTTGCACTAATTGTAGTGTCCGTCATTGAGTCATGTACCCTGGGCCAGAAGTTTTACTTTGCACCTGGAGTTTAAAACTCAGTTTAACACTGCACTGCATTATGTTGTAGTCATTGGGATGTCAAATTTACCTTGGGCATGGAGTTTGGCCAGCTCTTCACTCAGAGAGTCATAGTTATCCTCCAGCTGTCTATTCTTCAGCTCTATGTTCTGCATGTACTCTGTCAGGGAGTGGATCTTCGCCTCATGCTGCACACACATAAAACACAATCAATGATACAACCAATGTTATGACCAATGAGAATCAACCTCACACCCTAAACAAGATGATGAGGTGCAGGAAGATACTTGAATGAAAGCATAAGGTAACATCCACACATCTGGCATCAGAGCAAATTAGCTTTCCACTTGAATGACTAAGCGCTCCAGAATAAGCTGAAAGGTGCACTCAGACTAAATGAAGAGTTTCATTCCCAAATGCTATATATCCATTTTCAGAAATGTTGGTAAATTACCTTGGATTGTTTAAAGAACTTATAAAAGATTGGTGTGTTTTCACTGTCTAATCACGGCATGGGGTTGACATGTAGAGTATTTGTTTATAGCATATCCAACTACCTCATCCCCATACTGTTATTTATTTTATTTTGCTCCTTTGCACCTCAGTATCTCTATTTGCAAACTCATCTTCTGCACATCTATCACTCCAGTGTTAATTGCTATATTGTAATTATTTTGCCACTATGGCCTATTTATTGCCTTACCTCCCTTATCTTGTTAGGGACTAGCTCCCGCTGTGGGGATTAAATCAGCGGAAATTTCAAGTGCGCCACATATAGTTTTTGATAAAACTCAAACTTTCATTAAAATACACATACAAGGTACTGAATTAAAGCTACACTCGTTGTGAATCTAGCTACTGAGTCAGATTTGTAAAATGCTTTTCGGCGAAAGCATGAGAAGCTATTATCTGATAGCAGGCACCCCCAAAGTACTACAACGCCACTTAAAACGACAGATTTTGCGGTAGCCGGCTCTACCCAAAACGCAGAAATAAAATATAAAACATTCATTACCTTTGACGAGCACTCCTAGATGTCCCATAAACATCACTATTGGGTCTTTTTTTCGATTAAATCGGTCCATATATAGCCTAGATATCGATCTATGAAGACTGTGTAATCAAGGAAAAAACTGAGTTTGATAACGCAACGTCATTTTTTAAAATTAAAAAAGTCGATGATAAACTTTCACAAAACACCTCAAAATACTTTTGTAATGCAACTTTAGGTATTAGTAAACGTTAATAAGCGATCAAATTGATCACGAGGCGATGTATATTCTATAGCTGTACGTCTGGAAATAATGTCCGGGTAAATCTCAACCAAAATATCCAAGAAAAAAATCCTAGGCAAATGACAAGACTGTTGACATCGTTTGGAAGCTGTAGGTATTGCAACCTCGGCCCCATTTAATGTGGTTCACCTTTATCAATTGTTTGAAGTGGCGCATGGATATATTTTTCCATTTTCAGTGATCAGATTTTCCTCCACTTTTCGATGAAACGCACGTTCTGTTATAGTCACAGCCGTGATTTAACCAGTTTTAGAAACGTCTGAGTGTTTTCTATCCACACATACTAATCATATGCATATACTATATTCCTGGCATGAGTAGCAGGGCGCTGAAATGTTGCGCGATTTTTAACAAAAAGCTGCGAAAATTCGCATGAGCCCTAACAGGATTTATCCTACCTCATTTGCACACACTGTATATATAATTTTTCTATTGTATTATTGACTGTATGTTTGTTTATTCCATGTGTAACTCTGTGTTGTTTTTGTCGCACTGCTTTGTTTTATCTTGGCCAGGTCGCAGTTGTAAATGAGAACTTTCTCAACTCTCCTACCTGGTTAAATAAAGGTGAAATAAAAACGAAATAAAAAAACAGACTTGTGGAGGTATACATTTCTTTTCTGAGGTTTGTATGATTTATTTTGATTTTCCCATTATGTCAAGCAAAGAGGCACTGAGTTTGAAGGTAGGCCTTGAAATATATCCACAGGTACACCTCAAATGATGTCAATTAGCCTATCAAAAGCTTGTAAGCCATGACATAATTTTCTGGAATTTTCCAAGCTGTTTAAAGGCACAGTCAACTTAGTGTATGTAAACTTCTGACCCACTGGAATTGTGATACAGTGAATTATAAGTGCAATTATGTAAGGGGTGTGTGTTGGTGGCAGGGAAGTCAGGCGCAGGAGAACGAACCTGGTATAAACGGAGTTGTTTAATAAATGCTGACAAAACTCCAAAACAACCAAAATGTACAAAATAACAAGTGGGTACAAAAACCTGCCGCACACCAACACTAACATGCACATCACATACAAACAAAACAATTTTCCAACAAGGACATGAGGGGAAACAGAGGGTTAAATACACAACATGTAATTGATGGAATTGGAACCAGGTGTGACGGAAGACAAGACAAAACCAATGGATCAGTGATGGCTAGAAGGTCGGTGACGTCGATCGCCAAACACCGCCCGAACAAGGAGAGGGACCGACTTCGGAGGAAAGTGTGACAAATTATCTGTCTGTAAACAATTGTTGGAAAAATTACTTGTGTCATGCACAAAGTAGATGTCCTAACCGACTTGCAAAATCTATAGTTTGTTAACAATAAATTTGTGGAGTGGTTGAAAAACGAGTTTTTAAATGACTCCAACCGAAGTGTATATAAACTTCTGACTTGAACTGTAGGTGTTCCTTTAGTCCAGTTGGGAAAGGGCAGTGTGGAGTGCGATTGGTTCGCGCATGCTCTGAGTACACCCCTGGTCTGATCCGGTGGCCTTGTGAATGTTGACCTTTTTAAAGGTCTTGCTCACATCGGCTATGGAGAGTATGCTCAACATGTTTGTACATACTCACAGAGTTTTTTTCCTTAATGTTAAACTCAAATGGGAAGTTACATGCAGCCATTTAGGAAGCATATCAAACACAAGCAAGACACAGACACAAAGTCTAATTAGCAATTTAATGTTATGTTTTCATCATCATTGCAAACATTGGCTAGGCACGAGGCAGACAGGCAGTCAGTAGTGGTGTTTTTTCAGCAACTCTGGCTGGTGGCTATGCTATGGCAGCAACTACAGTACAAAGATTAGCCTACATCAGGGGTGGGTAACTGGCGGGCCGCATGCAGCCCGCGGCCCCCCTTTTGTAGGCCTGCAACCGGTCAAAAGTCACTCTCACTCAGATATCATATGAAAAACTGCAAACAGTTCTCTCCAACCTAAGGCAAAATGTGTAGAATTTCAGGAAATGAGTTATAATGTTATAACATTTTAGGATCTTCTTTTGCTAGCAAGTTGGATGGGCCCCTCCAACAAATCTTCACTTAGGGCCCCCAAAAGGCCGGCTCTGACTGCATACGTGGAGATGGATGTGGGATGCAGACCTCTGAGCCACTGTGGCCCCTCCTGATGAGTTATGATTTTTTTGTGTTGCCCATCCCTCACCTCCATCACACAAAACACAAAGGGTGTTCTTTAATGGAAGCCTCTCCAAGATAATCCAGGTAGAATCAGGAATTCCACAGAGCAGCTGTCTAGGTCCCTTAATTTTTTCAATCTTTACTAACAACATGCAACTGGCTTGGAGTAAAGCCAGTGTGTTTCTGTATGCGGATGACTCAACACTATACACGTCAGATACTACAGAGACTGAAATGACTGCACTTAACAAAGAGCTGCAGTTAGTTTCAGGATGGGTGGCAAGGAATAAATTAGTATTTCAAAAATCTAAAAGCATTGTATTTGGGACAAATCATTCACTAAACCCTAAACCTCAACTACTGTAAATCTTATAATGAATAATGTGGAAATTGAGCAAGTTGAGGTGATTAAACTGCTTGGAGTATCCCTGGATTGTAAACTGTCATGGTCAAAACATATTGATACAACAGTAGCTAAGGTGGGGAGAAGTCTGTCCATAATAAAGTGGTACTCTGCTCTCGTAACAGCACTATCAACAAGGCAGGTCCTCCAGGCCCTAGTTTGTCCCACCTGGACTACTGTTCAGTCGTGTGTTCAGGTGCCACAAAGAAATGTGCATTTGGCTCCAAACAGGGCAGCACAGATGGCCCCTTGGATGTACACAGAGAGTTAACATGAATAATATGCATGTCAATCTCTAATGGCTCAAAGTGGAGGAGAGACTGACTTCAACACTACTTGCATTTGTGAGAGGCATTGACACCCATTCATACCCCACAAGACATGACACATTAGCAATCATTTCTAGTGAAAAAAACACAAATATATGTTTTTTTTGTGGAAATAGCGTTTTGGAAATAAACGTATTCAAATGTACTTCTAGTATACCCTTGATTCTTCTGCATACTAAAATGTACTCTGAGTATGCCCTGTCCCTGACCTGTGAGATGAGGAGTTGGCAGGAGGACAGCTCTCTTCCTGTCTCCTCCATCTTCCTATGACACTCCATCTGAAGGTTCTCCAGCTGACGACAGCGTTTCACCATGGACTTGACCTCCGACTTGATCTTACTGATGTAGAGACGGGCCACCGTAAACTCCTCCTCGATCGCACCCGTTATTTCCATCGGCTGGGGGAAGAGACAAAGATTACCATTATCATTGATTCAATATGTTCCTATTTGTTTGCTTTGGCAATGTATATGGTTACACTTTTCCACGCCAATAAGGCCTTTTGAATTTGAGAGACAGAAAAAGGAGATAAAGAGCTGAACAGAGAGTAGGAGAGAGCAAATGAAAGTAAGAAAGAAAGAAAACGGAAGACAGAAAGAAAGAGAATGAGGCAAAGAGAAAAACCTCTGCCGTTTATTTGTAAAAGCAAACATCCATTATATTACAGATCATTTAGCAAACGCCACATCAATTACCATCTAAATATGACAACGATGATGTTGTTGACAGAAAACTCTGCTCTATCTCCTTGACAACTGGCATGCTGTACTTCCGCTGAGGGCCTTATGGAGTGAAACTTCAAAGTAATGTTTTTAATACTAGAAAAAGATGAACTCTTAAAATCATAAAATGAGAGATAGCTGTGCCTATCTGGGCCTGTATTCAGAAAGTATATCGGGAGTGATGACTGGATCACGTTTGCCTTTTAGATCACAATGACTAAGATACAGTGGCAAGAAAAGGTATGTGAACCCTTTGGAAGTACCTGGGTTTCTGCATAAATTGGTCATAACATTTGATCTGATCTTCATCTAGGTCACAACAATAGACAAACACAGTCTGCTTAACCTAATAACACAAACAATTATGCGTTTTCATGTCTTTGTTGAACACACCGTGTAAACATTCACAGTGCAGGGTGGGAAAAGTACTCTTGGATTTAATAACTGGTTGACCCTCCTTTGAAAGCAATAACCTCAACCAAATGTTTTCTGTAGCTGTGGATCAGAACTGCACAATGGTCAGGAGGAATTTTGGACCCTTCCTCTTTACATTACGTTTCAGTTCAGCAATATTCTTGGGACGTCTGGTGTGAAGTGCTCTCTTGAGGTCATGCCACAGCATCTCAATCGGGTTGAGGTCAGGACTCTGACTGGGCCACTCCAGAATGCGTATGTTCTGCTGTTGAAGCCATTCTGTTTATTTATTTCTGTATTTTGGGTCATTGTCCTGTTGATTCACCCATCTTCTGTTGAGCTTCAATTGGCGGACAGATAGCCTAACATTCTCCTGCAAAATGTCTTGATAAAATTGGGAATACATTTTTCTGTCGATGATAGCAAGCTGTCCAAGCCCTGAGGCAGCAAAGCAGCCCCAAACCATGATGCTCCCTCCACCATACTTTACAGTTGGGATGAAGTTTTGATGTTGGTGTGCTGTGGCTTTTTTTCTCCACACATAATGTTGTGTGTTCCTTCCGAACAACTCAACTGTAGTTTCATCTGTCAACAAAATATTTTGCCAGTAGCGTTGTGAAACATCCAGGTGCACTTTTGCAAACTTCAGATGTGCAGCAATGTTTTTTATGGACAGCAGTGTCCTCCGTGGTGTCCTCCCATGAACACCATTCTTGTTTAGTGTTTTACGTATCGTAGACTCGTCAACAGAGATGTTTAGCATGTTCCAGAGATTTCTGTAAGTCTTTAGCTGACACATAACTTCATTGAGCTTTCTGCGCTGTGCTCTTGCAGTCATCTTTGCAGGTCGGCCAATCCTAGGGAGAGTAGCAACAGTGCTGAACTTTCTCCATGTATAAACAATTTGTCTTACCGTGGACTGATGAACATCAAGGCTTTTAGAGATACTTTTGTAACCCTTTCCAGCTTCATGCAAGTCAACAATTCTTAATCGAAGGTCTGAGATCTCTTCTCGAGGCATGGTTCCCATCAGGCAATGCTTCTTGTGAATAGCAAACTCAAATATTGTGAGTGTTTTTTATAGGTCAAGGCAGCTCTAACCGACATCTCCAATCTCGTCTCATTGATTGAATTCCAGGTTAGCTGACTCCTGACTCCAATTAGCTTTTGGAGAAGCCATTAGCCTAGGGGTTCACATACTTTTTCCTACCTACACTGTGAATGTTTAAATGATGTATTCAATATAGACAAGAAAAGTGTGTTAATATGTGTGTTATTAGTTTAAGCACACCATATTTGTCTATTGTTGTGACTTAGATTAATTATCAGATTAAACCAATTTATTCACATACTTTTTCTTGCCACTGTATATGGACTGGGGAACCTAGCCTCGACCTCCAGTGTTCTAGGAGAGTGTTTAGAGTCTAGATCAGCACTCCTATTTTTTATACAAGTGTACACGCTTAGAATTATTGGTGACTCAAGGAACCCTGGTGATCCTCGTGGAACCCCTGGAATTCCTTAAGCAACCATTGCTAGTCAATGGTTCATATTCGCACCTTCAGTTAGTTGAGGGGTTCATAGAGGAAACTTGAATGGTTCAATGTAGGAACGGGTTCCTGGTGGAGCCCTGGAGTGGAGGCGTGGCTTAGTAGTGGCGTGGCTTTAAGATAGGTGCGGCAGTTGGCCTAGTGGTTAGTGCGTTGGGTCAGTAACCGAAAGGTTGCTAGATTGAATCCCTGAGCTGACAAGGTAAAAATATGTTGTTCTGTCCCTGAACAAGGCAGTTAACCCACTGTTCCCCGGGAGGCTGTCATTGTAAATAAGAATTTGTTCTTAACTGACTCGCCTGGTTAAATCAAATAAAAATATAGATATTTTTTGGGCCACCTGTTAGAGCAAATGTCATTACTCTTAGGTTGTACTGCCATTAGACGTTAAGGTTGAACTCTGACAGTTTTGTCGTTTCAATTAAGCTAACAGAGGTGTATGATCCCCTCAAAAGCCTTTGCAAATCCCAAAGTTACCCCTTTATTACTGTATGTAATCAGCAATGTTAATATTATATTAGAATATATACTGTAAAAAATACCCAAGAAACATTTTAATTTGCCCAAACTTAACATGATGAACAGGAATGACATTTAAGCTAAAGGGTGACCAAAAAAAATATCTGAATGCCAAACCTCCAATAAGCTAGACCTTCAGTCTGATAGGCTGCCACCTCTACATTACATTATTAAAAATACCCTTTTCAGAAGGGGAACCTTTTTCAGCGGGAAAGGTTCTGCCTGTACGGCAACCCAAATTGTTCTTTCAGGTACCTTTACTTCTGTCACGTTCTGACCTTTATTTCCTTTGTTTTGTATTTATTTAGTATGGTCAGGGCGTGAGTTGGGTGGGCAGTCTATGTTTGTTTTTCTAGGTTTTGGGAATTTCTATGTTTCGGCCTAGTATGGTTCTCAATCAGAGGCAGGTGTCATTAGTTGTCTCTGATTGAGAATCATACTTAGGTAGCCTGGGTTTCACTGTGTGTTTGTGGGTGATTGTTCCTGTCTCTGTGTTTGCACCAGATAGGACTGTTTTGAGTTTTCACATTTCTTGTTTTTTGTAGTCAGTTGTTCATGTGTACCTTAACGCATTAAAAAGAACCATGGACACTTACCACGACTCATATTGGTCCTCAGATCCGTTTCGCCTCTCCTCTTCGGAGGAGGAGGAGGAAATTCATTACAGAATCACCCACCACAACAGGACCAAGCGGCGTGGTGAAAGGCAGCAGGAGCAACCGCAGCAGCAGGAGAAGCAACAGAGGCAGCAGCAGCAGCAGCAACAGCAGCAGCAGCAGTGGGAGAGGCTGCACTACTTGGAGAACATGGACTATACTACTTGGGAGGAAATAGACAGGTGGGCGGTCGACCCAGGGAGAGTGCCGGAGCCCGCCTGGGATTCGATGGAGCAGTGCGCGGAAGGTTACAGGAGAATGAGGTTGGCGAAGCAAGCACGGCGGCGCGGACGGAAGCCCGAGAGTCAGACCCAAAAATGTCTTGGGGGGGGGCACAGGGGGAGTGTGGCAGAGTCAGGAGTCAGACCTGAGCCAACTCCCCCCGCTTATCGTGAGGAGCCAAGGAGGAGCTCAGAACCAGAGCTGGTGTTGGAGGTGAGCGAAGCAGAGACTGCGAAGGAGTTAATGGGGAGATTGGAGGAGAGAGGTAAGAGGGAGTTGCTGTGTTGGTGCATGAGACACGGAATTCGCCCGACGGAGCGTGTCGAGGATTTGATGACACCTGGGTCAGCTCTCCATACTCGTCCTGAGGTGCGTGCTAGTCGGCTGGTGAAGATGGTGCCAGCCTCACGCACCAGGCCTCCTGTGCACCTCCCTAGCCTTGCATGTCCTGTGCCAGCTCAGCGCTACAGTGCGCCTAGCAGTGCTAACCGTGGCGGGCGTGGTACTGGTCAGGCACCGTGCTATGCGGTGGAACGCACGGTGTCCCCAGTACGCGTGCTTAGCCCAGTACGCTACATCTCAGCTCCTCACATCTGCCGGGCTAGACTGAAGATCCAGCCAGGGCGGTTGGTGCCAGCCCTGCTCTCAAGATCTCCAGTACGCCTTCACGGTCCGGTCTATCCGTCACCACCTCCACACACCAGCCCTCCGGTGGCAGCTCCCCGCACCAGGCTTCCTGTGCGTGTCCTCGGCATAGTACCACCAGTGCCAGCACCACGCATCAGGCCTACAGAGCCTTCCTCCTCTCCAGCGCTGCCGGAGTCTCCCGCCTGTCCGGCGCTGCTGCCGGAGTCTCCCGCCTGTCCGGCGCTGCTGCCGGAGTCTCCCGCCTGTCCGGCGCTGCTGCCGGAGTCTCCCGCCTGTCCGGCGCTGCTGCCGGAGTCTGAGGTGCCAGAGTCCCTCAGCCCAGAGGCGCCAGAGCCCCTGCCCCTCTGTCCCGAGCTGCCCCTCTGTCCCGAGCTGCTGCCCCTCTGTCCCGAGCTGCCGGAGCCCCTCTGCCCAGAGCTTCTGCCCCTCTGCCCAGAGCTTCTGCCCCTCTGCCCAGAGCTTCTGCCCCTCTGCCCAGAGCTTCCGCCCCTCTGTCCCGAGCTTTCGCCCCTCTGTCCAGTGTGGTCATTGAGAGGGGTGGTCATGGTTAGAAAGCCACGGAGGCGGACAATAAAGCGGACTAAGACAATGGTGAAGTGGGGTCCACGTCCCGCGCCAGAGCCGCCACCGCGGACAGACGCCCACCCAGATCCTCCCCTATAGGTCAAGGTTTTGTGGCCGGAGTCCGCACCTTTGGGGGTACTGTCACGTTCTGACCTTTATTTCCTTTGTTTTGTATTTATTTAGTATGGTCAGGGCGTGAGTTGGGTGGGCAGTCTATGTTTGTTTTTCTAGGTTTTGGGAATTTCTATGTTTCGGCCTAGTATGGTTCTCAATCAGAGGCAGGTGTCATTAGTTGTCTCTGATTGAGAATCATACTTAGGTAGCCTGGGTTTCACTGTGTGTTTGTGGGTGATTGTTCCTGTCTCTGTGTTTGCACCAGATAGGACTGTTTTGAGTTTTCACATTTCTTGTTTTTTGTAGTCAGTTGTTCATGTGTACCTTAACGCATTAAAAGAACCATGGACACTTACCACGACGCATATTGGTCCTCAGATCCGTTTCGCCTCTCCTCTTCGGAGGAGGAGGAGGAAATTCATTACAGAATCACCCACCACAACAGGACCAAGCGGCGTGGTGAAAGGCAGCAGGAGCAACCGCAGCAGCAGGAGAAGCAACAGAGGCAGCAGCAGCAGCAGCAACAGCAGCAGCAGCAGTGGGAGAGGCTGCACTACTTGGAGAACATGGACTATACTACTTGGGAGGAAATAGACAGGTGGGCGGTCGACCCAGGGAGAGTGCCGGAGCCCGCCTGGGATTCGATGGAGCAGTGCGCGGAAGGTTACAGGAGAATGAGGTTGGCGAAGCAAGCACGGCGGCGCGGACGGAAGCCCGAGAGTCAGACCCAAAAATTTCTTGGGGGGGCACAGGGGGAGTGTGGCAGAGTCAGGAGTCAGACCTGAGCCAACTCCCCCCGCTTATCGTGAGGAGCCAAGGAGGAGCTCAGAACCAGAGCTGGTGTTGGAGGTGAGCGAAGCAGAGACTGCGAAGGAGTTAATGGGGAGATTGGAGGAGAGAGGTAAGAGGGAGTTGCTGTGTTGGTGCATGAGACACGGAATTCGCCCGACGGAGCGTGTCGAGGATTTGATGACACCTGGGTCAGCTCTCCATACTCGTCCTGAGGTGCGTGCTAGTCGGCTGGTGAAGATGGTGCAAGCCTCACGCACCAGGCCTCCTGTGCACCTCCCTAGCCTTGCATGTCCTGTGCCAGCTCAGCGCTACAGTGCACCTAGCAGTGCTAACCGTGGCGGGCGTGGTACTGGTCAGGCACCGTGCTATGCGGTGGAACGCACGGTGTCCCCAGTACGCGTGCTTAGCCCAGTACGCTACATCTCAGCTCCTCACATCTGCCGGGCTAGACTGAAGATCCAGCCAGGGCGGTTGGTGCCAGCCCTGCTCTCAAGATCTCCAGTACGCCTTCACGGTCCGGTCTATCCGTCACCACCTCCACACACCAGCCCTCCGGTGGCAGCTCCCCGCACCAGGCTTCCTGTGCGTGTCCTCGGCATAGTACCACCAGTGCCAGCACCACGCATCAGGCCTACAGAGCCTTCCTCCTCTCCAGCTCTCCCGCCTGTCCGGAGCTGCTGCCGCCTGTCCGGCGCTGCTGCCGGAGTCTCCCGCCTGTCCGGCGCTGCTGCCGGAGTCTCCCGCCTGTCCGGCGCTGCTGCCGGAGTCTCCCGCCTGTCCGGCGCTGCTGCCGGAGTCTCCCGCCTGTCCGGCGCTGCTGCCGGAGTCTGAGGTGCCAGAGTCCCTCAGCCCAGAGGCGCCAGAGCCCCTGCCCCTCTGTCCCGAGCTGCCCCTCTGTCCCGAGCTGCTGCCCCTCTGTCCCGAGCTGCCGGAGCCCCTCTGCCCAGAGCTTCTGCCCCTCTGCCCAGAGCTTCTGCCCCTCTGCCCAGAGCTTCCGCCCCTCTGTCCCGATCTTTCGCCCCTCTGTCCAGTGTGGTCATTGAGAGGGGTGGTCATGGTTAGAAAGCCACGGAGGCGGACAATAAAGCGGACTAAGACAATGGTGAAGTGGGGTCCACGTCCCGCGCCAGAGCCGCCACCGCGGACAGACGCCCACCCAGACCCTCCCCTATAGGTCAAGGTTTTGTGGCCGGAGTCCGCACCTTTGGGGTGGGGGTACTGTCACGTTCTGACCTTTATTTCCTTTGTTTTGTATTTATTTAGTATGGTCAGGGCGTGAGTTGGGTGGGCAGTCTATGTTTGTTTTTCTAGGTTTTGGGAATTTCTATGTTTCGGCCTAGTATGGTTCTCAATCAGAGGCAGGTGTCATTAGTTGTCTCTGATTGAGAATCATACTTAGGTAGCCTGGGTTTCACTGTGTGTTTGTGGGTGATTGTTCCTGTCTCTGTGTTTGCACCAGATAGGACTGTTTTGAGTTTTCACATTTCTTGTTTTTTGTAGTCAGTTGTTCATGTGTACCTTAACGCATTAAAAAGAACCATGGACACTTACCACGACGCATATTGGTCCTCAGATCCGTTTCGCCTCTCCTCTTCGGAGGAGGAGGAGGAAATTCATTACAACTTCTATGAAGGTGCCTAGTGGTTACTGTGTTGGGCCAGTAACCGAAAAGGTTGCAAGATCAAATTCCTGAGCTGACATGGTTAACAATTTTTGTTCTGCCCCTGAACAAGGCAGTTAACTGTGGCCGTCATTGTAGATAAGAATTTGCTCTTAACTGACTTGCCTATTTAAAAAAAAAAGTGTAGTCTTGGTAATAGCAGACCACAGGAAGTTGGTGTCACCTTAATTGGGGAGAATGGGCTTGTGGTAATGACTTGAGTGGAATCGGTGGAATGGTATCAAACACATGGTTTCCAGGTGTTTGATTCCATTTGCTTCATTCTGGCCATTATTATGAGCTGTTCTCCCCTCAGCAGCCTCCACTGTAGCAGACGTACCAGTTTGATGTCCTTTTTGTTAAGTAAAAGTCAGGTATCAAGAATCAACAATCAAGCAAAGTGAAGTCAACTCAGAAATCATCTTTTTACAACTAAAGTAAAGTACTGACCAGTTTGATGTCTTTGTTGCCTACAATGGCACTAAACTCAGAGAGGTCCCTCATTAGGCCGTTGAGAACCTCAGCGATGCGTTTCCTCTGATGACTGCTCACTTCCTGTAGACGAGACAGCTCTGCCTCAATTCGCATCAGGTGGGCCTGGAGTTGGGAAGAAAAAAGAAGAGACTGTGACTTATCTTTTTTCATTTATCCTATCCCCCTGAGACACACACATCACCAAAGGAATAGAATGATAGATAGAACTGTAGATAGATGGATGCATGGATGGAGGAAAGGCACTGTATAGAAATACACATTTAGATTGATGGATTTATCAAAAGGTTACAGTAATGCACATAGGGATGGACGGATTGCTGGTTGTGTGGATGGGCGGATGGGGACAGATGTACGTAAAGGACGGACGTCCCTCTGACGTACCATTTTCTTGGCCAGTTCCTCAGCCAGTAGTTTGTTCTGTAGACTCTTATCCTCCACCTCCTGGCTCTTCTCGTCGTAGTTAACAGCCAGCTCCTCTAAGGCCTGTAGAACCTCCTTCACCTATAGACCACAAGTGAAATCAGTAACTGACTTTATTATTGTAATTTACTGGCTCTATATGTATTCAATTGTCAAAGAAATTCAATCAATCACTCAATTAATCGGCCAACCAACCTCCGCCTTGGCAATGTCACTCTCCATCTGTAGTCTGCCCAGCTCTGATGATGACACCTTCTCACTGTCCCCATGGGAGGAGACCAGGAGCTGGGAGTTACACAAAAACCCAATAACCATCACTCACTTATCTTCGATAGCTCATTAGAGCATAGCACCTCAACATTTGGGCCAGTTCCCCAGGCTGAATAACCATAACCATAGCATTAGAAATAAAATAAAAGTGATGACAGATTATCCAACGTGAGTTTTCAATACAATTGCCAAATGAAATTACACTGAACAAAAATAACTGCAGCATGCAACAATTTCAAAGAGTTTTACTGAGTTACAGTTCAAGGAAATCAGTAAATTGTAATAAATTAATTCAGGCTTAATCTATGGATTTCACATGACTGGGAATACAGATACGCATCTGTTGATACTTTTAAAAAAGTAGGAGCCTGGATCAGAACACCAATCAGTATCTGGTGTGACCACCATTTGCATCATCTCCTTTGCAAAGAGTTGATCAAACTGTTGATTGTTGCCTGTGGAATGTTGTCCCACTCCTCCTCAATGGCTGTGTGATGTTGCTGGATATTGGCGGGAACTAGAACAGGCTGTCGTACAAGTCAATCCAGAGCATCCCAAACATGCTCAATGGGTGACATGTCTGATGAGTATGCAAGCCATGGAAGAACTGGGAGATTTTCAGCTTCCAGGAATTATGTACAGATCCTTGCAAAATGGGGCCGTGCATTATCATGCTGAAACATGAAGTGATGGTGGTGGATGAATGGCAGGACAATTGGCCTCAGGAGTTCATGATGGTATCTCTGTACATTCAAATTGCCATTGATAAAATGTATTTGTGTTCGCTGTCAGTAGCTTATCCCTGGCCTTAACCCCACTGTCACAATGGGGCATTCTGTTCACAACTTTGACATCAGAAAACCGCTCGACCACACAAGCCCCTAATTGCTGTCTGTCATCTGCCTGGTACAGTTGAAACCAGGATTCATCCGTGAAGTGCACACTTCTGCAGCGTGCTAGTGGCCATTGAAAGTGAGCATTTGCCCACTGAAGTAGGTTACGACAACGAACTGCAGTCTTGTCAATACCCTGGTGAGGCCGATGAGCACGCAGATCAGATTCCCTGACATGGTTTCTGATAGTTTGTGCAGAAATTCTGCATTTGTGCAATCCATAGTTTCATCAGCTGTCCGGGTGGCTGGTCTCAGACAATCCTGCAGGCGAAGAAGCCGGAATTAGAGGTCCTGGGATGGCGTGGTTACATGAGGTCTGCGGTAGTGAGGCCAGTTGGACGTACTGCCAAATTCTCTAAAACAACATTGGAGGCGGCTTATGGTAGAGAAATTAACATTCCATTCTCTGGTATCAGCTCTGGTGTACATTCCTGCAGTCAGCATGCCAATTGCACGCTCCCTCAAAACTTGAGACACCTGTGGCATTGTGTAGTGTGAATTATCTGCACATTTTGAGTGGCCTTTTATTGTCCCAGCACAAGGTGCACCTCGGTAATGACCATGCTGTTTAATCAGCTTCTGTCTGGTGGATGGGTTATCTTGGCAAATTAGTGCACAAAATTTGAGACAAATAAGCTTTTTGTGTGTATAGAACATTTCTGTGATCTTTTATTTCAGCTCATGAAACACTTTACATGTTGCGTTTATATTTTTGTTCAGTATAAATGAAATGAAATCACCCTGCAGATTCATTTTTCATTTGACAGTATTTTTGGCACAGATTTCCGCTCTTTTGCTTGGCAAAAATGTCAATTAATCATCTCCTGCCAACTACTCAGTCTAAGTGGAGCTCAGATGGGCTGAATAACAGAGGGATAGAGGAAGATAGATGAGGAAGAACATTGGGCTGAGTAGAGGGAGGGTGTTGTACCTCTTCCTGGTCCAGCATCTGCTCCTTCAGCTTCTCCGCCAGCTGACTCTGCTGGTTGATCTCATCATCCTGTGTAGACACACAAACAAACACACACACACACACACACACACACACACACACACACACACACACACACACACACACACACACAGTGAAAACCAGGTATGTCATACAGAGCATTATGGGTAAAGTAGTTCATCATGCACATAGACAACCCACATGAAAAAATACTACTGCCCTGGGGCGGCAGGGTAGCGTAGTGGTTAGACATTGGACTAGTAACCGAAAGGTTGCAAGTTCAAAATCCCCGAGCTGACAAGGTACAAAATCTGTCGTTCTGCCCCTGAACAGGCAGTTAACCCACTGTTCCTAGGCCGTCATTGAAAATAAGAATTTGTTCTTAACTGACTTGCCTAGTAAAATAAAAAAATTGTACTATTACTATATTTTTTTATACCAGAACATTGTTGAATACTTGTTGCTGATTGGCTAGAAGGGCATTCTAGAATGGACATTAAAACCAGATAACGGGACAGTTGTAAAAGGAATCTGGACAGTTGGAAAATGTTCACTAGGTGCTCTATGTGTGGTTTAGGAACCTCTTAAAAGAGGCTGTGAATTTTTTCAGATTTTTGTTAAAAATCGCGCAAAATTTCAACGTCCTGCTACTCATGCCAGGAATATAGTATATGCATATGATTAGTATGTGTGGATAGAAAACACTCTGAAGTTTCTAAAACTGGTTAAATCATGTCTGTGACTATAACAGAACGTGTGTAGCAGGCAAAATCACAAGGAAAACTGTTCACAAAAAACACACAAAAAAATATCCCTCCGCCAGTCTCTGTGTTGTCTATGGCAAGGGAAAATAGATAGGGCCCAGTTTACAATGCCTACAGCTTCCACACGATGTCGCCAGTCTTGGCAATTGGGTTGAAGTTAATCCTTGGTGAAATGAAGAATAGGCACTTCCTGTAATCGGGTACACAGGAGGAAGTTTTGGAAGAGAGAATATCGAATATAAGATTTCAAGACCTGCTGCTATTGAATACAGATCGCCCCGTGATCAATTTGATTGATTATTAACGTTTACTAATACCTAAAGTTGGATTACAAAAGTAGTTTGAAGTGTTTTGTCAAAGTTTATAGGGAACTTTTTTAATTTAAAAAAATTACGTTGCGTTTTGGAAAGGTGCTTTTTCCTGGATCAGACGGGCTTCATAAATGGACATTTTGGGTATACATGGACGGATTTAATCGAAAAAAAGACCAAATTGTGATGTTTATGGGACATATAGGATTGCCAACAAAGAAGCTCGTCAAAGGTAATGAATGTTTTATATTTTATTTCTGCGTTTTGTGTAGCGCCGGCTACGCTAATTCTTTTGTTTACGTCCCCTTTGGGTATTTCGGGGGGTTGCATGCTATCAGATAATAGCTTCTCATGCTTTCACCGAAAAGCATTTTAAAAATCTGACATGTTGGCTAGATTCACAACGAGTGTAGCTTTAATTGAGTACCCTGCACGTGTGTTTTAATGAAAGTTTGAGTTGTATCGAGTACAATTAGTTGTCACTCTGAAATTTCCGCTGATGTTTATCCCTGTACAGGGACAGCAGCCATAATAATGTCTTAATGTTCTATCTTTTATGGATCTGGCTGTCAGCAGCAGGAGGTGGCAATTGCCCATGTATTTATCCATGTAATGTTTATAGCTAGCTAGCTAGCTGATAATATTTTCAAACTAGTACCAGTAGCACAGTATCAGTTGGCTAAATGTACTCTTTTATTTGTAGTTAGCTTTCTAACACGATCCCCTTTTCAACATTGTTTCTAAGAGTTTCTAATGCTGCTGACAGATATAATAGGCTACATTGAATGATTGACCAATTCAAATTACCTAGCTAGCTAAAGACAGGTCATGTCAATTTGGCTAGTTATGTTTTTTCTCAATCACGTACAAGCAATTTTGGGATCTGTGTTGAAACGTATCTATAGCAGAACAGCAAGTGTATGTAAACCTCTGACCCACTCGAATTGTGATACAGTGAATTATAAGTGAAATAATCTGTCTGAAAAATGACTTGTGTCATGCACAAAGTAGATGTCCTAACCGACTTGCCAAAACTATAGTTTGTTAACAAGACATTTGTGGAGTGGTTGAAAAACGAGTGTTAATGACTCCAACCTAAGTGTATATAAACTTCCGACTTCGGCTGTAAGTATGGCTGTAATAATCTTTTTGCAGGCAGTTGTGTTCTTTTGATGCATCAATATCTATCCTGCAATTTTGACAGTATAATATAGCTTTGATTAATGTATTTATGTTTTGAGAAGGCAACTACATATTGAAAAATAATTTACTGTTTAGCAAAAGGACACATAGTTCTTTAATGCATGTTGTGAACTCTATTTTGAAAATCATTTTTTTTTAAATGATTGAGAAAAGCTATAACAAGCTAACTTTCAGGGGATGAACTAGATAGCTAGTGATCTCATTGATTGATTTGCTTGACATCTATTAGTGGTGATGACAGTAGTCAAACTGGAACTTTACCTGAATGAGTTTTGACTCAAATACTTGTCAATGTCAAGCTCTTTCCAAAACAAAAGCCTAATCTCTGACGAAGCAAGATAAATGACACAAGTTGTTTGCTTAGCTAGCTATCTACAGTACATGCCAAATAGGTAGGCCAACCACACGTATCTAAAAATACATGATCAATTGATGACAACCTATATTATTCTACAGTATACTACAAAATTCCATAGTATGTGCTACACATGATCGAGGGATACTACAATGTAGTATAGTATTTTACCAGAGGATGCTGGTGGGAGGAGCTATAGTAAACTGTAGTATTTTTTATGTGGGAATGACACTCCACTTATGTCACATCAAGCACCAACTTCAAATAGATGTTACATTTTGTGTGTGAACCCCCTCACCTTGTCGTCCAGCTGCTTGTAGAGCTTGCGTATCTCCTCCTCATACTTCTGTCTTTCCTCCTCTGAGATCCTGATCACTATAGAGGAGGAACTGTCTTCTCTAGGCAGCCGACTCAGACCGGAGGAGGAGCTCTCTTCTCTGGGGAGCCGACCCAGACTGTCTTCTCTGGGTATCAGACACTCAAGAGGCACAGCACCAGGACACAACTGATCCAGCTCTGAGTCCTCCTCATCTGAGGGAGGGACAATGGATCATGAGAAGGACAGGCCTCATTGGGGGAGGTATGGGTGTAGGGGTGGGTGCGTGTGTGTGTGTGTGTGTGTGTGTGTGTGTGTGTGTGTGTGTGTGTGTGTGTGTGTGTGTGTGTGTGTGTGTGTGTGTGTGTGTGTGTGTGTGTGTGTGTGTGTGTGTGTGTGTGTGTGTGAGAGATCTTCTTTAGGGCTAGCCAAGGAGGCCCGATGTGTGTGTCCCTCTCTTTATGTGGATCTGGAGCAGCAGACAAAGTGTCTACAGTCTAAAATATATGAGTCCATGTGTGTCTTGAGTATGTGTGTGTCTACAGTATATAATGTGCCTCTTAGGATATGTTAATTTTTTTCTTTACCCTTTATTTAACTAGGCAAGTCAGTTAAGAACAAATTCCTATTTACAATGACAGCCTAGGAACAGTGGGTTAACTGCCTTGTTCAGGGGCAGAACGACAGATTCTTACCTTGTCAACTCAGGGATTTGATTTAGCAACCTTTCGGTTACCAGTCCAATGCTCTAACCACTAGGCTACCTGCCGCCCCAGGTAGCCTAGTGCTCTGAGGATTACTGAAATATAAGAATCCATAAAGCATAAAGGCACAAAGAAATCTGCCTCCAGGACACCGGGTGAGAAGGCAATTAATCTTTGAGAGTGTGTGTTCGTGTGTGTGTTTGCCTGCTCGTGCCGCGTGTTTTTTTCGTGCATGCCTGTGTGTGTGTCTCAGTGTCTATGTGCCTGTGTGCCGGTGTGCGTGTCCGTAGGTGGTCTCACCATTCATCCACCTGTTAAGCTCAGACTCCAGCCTCTGTACCGTCTCCTTCATCATCCTGTTCTTCTCCTTCTCCTTCTCATACTTCTTCTTCCACTGTTCTGCCGTCAGCTCCAGATTCACTGACGCTGTGTTCCTGATCGTCTTAGCTCTGGGGGGATAGAGAGAGACAGAGGAGATGGTAGTGAGGCGTAAAGCTGTATGAGTTAGGTAGAGATTGTGTAATTGTATGGATTCTATTTTTCTGGATTGCCTTAGTGATTCAATGGAACACGCATAGGTAATGACTCAGTTGGATGAAAGATGTAGGAGAATGTAGTGATGTATAGATAGGCTCTGTAAGTTTGACATGACATTGTTCTTAGGTACAGATTCTATAATTGTATAGATTCACTCTTGCCTAAATCTGTCCAGAATAAGCCCAATGTGTTTATACGGGTTTAAAGGGGAATGGAAACACTATGAATTAAAACGCCAGCTAACTGTAACTGTAAATCGCCATATTGGCATTGTTGCGTCACTGGCAGGAGAGAACATATTGGAACTCCCAAAAATGTCTGATTTTACTGAGTCTGAGAAGGAGTTTATGACAGAGAATTAAATCATTTAAGTTAGGGAGCCAATAAACCTACTGAAGCCATTCATGTTTGAGCCGATCGTTGCCCCAGATCTCGTAGCAATAACAACACATACAGTATATGCTGCCTGAAACACCTCAGCTAGAGGGTCGGCGTAGGCAAACACAAACTGGTGTGAGTGGGGATGCTGCCAGGTAATGGCTAGAGTAGATGTGTGTGTGTTGTAGAGAGATGGTGGTGATACAGCACAAAAATCCGGGAGATGGTGGCTGTTATTACATCCAGTCAGAGGTTCCTGTCAATCTCTCTGGATGGCGATGTATTTACTGGACGTGTCGGTGCTCAAAATATATAATCGGTATCCTATAACAATGTTGATCATCAGCGCTGTTTGGCGCGTTGGTAACACATTTACATTTAGATCAGACGACCGGGGTTCCAATCGCAAACAACATCATGATTCATGAAATCTCATTCTAACCAATAATGGGGCATGCTCATTATATATACATTGTGATTAAGTTTCGGTAGCAGGTTAACTTTTTTTAATGATTTTGTTTGCAGAGCATACAGGCTGACAGTTTATCGCCATTTCACCCTATGGGCAAAAGAGAGAATTGGACGAGATGTATGGCGTCTCATCCCTGCATGTGTCGTTCCTTCCATAAGGCGTGCATAGCCAGAAGCAAAGGCATTGAATAAAAGTTTGAATTAAACCAGTTAATTTGGTCAATCTAGCCTAGCCTAAGACATCTACATACTGGAGGGTAGAGAGAGAGAGAGTCCTCTCCTGCTTAATTTATGACCGGGTGTGGAGGTGTCAAAACCATCCAGCATCTAGTGGATGCTCACAGGACAGTCATGACAACTACATGACCAAAAGTATGTGGAGACCGGGACCATCTCATTACAAATTCATGGGAATTGATATGGAGTTGGTCTCCCCTTTGCTGCTATAACAGACTCCACTCTTCTGGGAATGCTTTCCACTAGATGTTGGACCATTGTTGTACCCCAAACTGTTGCCACAAAGTTGGAAGCACAGAATCGTCTAAAATGTCATTGCACACTGGAACTAAAGGGGCCAAGCCAAACCATGAAAAACAACCCCAGATCATTATTCCACCTCCACCAAACTTTACAGTTAGCACTATGCATTTGGGCAGGTAGCGTTCTCCTGGCATCTGCCAAACTCAGATTTGTCTGTCAGACTACCAGACAGTGAAGAGTTATTCATCACTCCAGAGAATGCGTTTCCACTGCTCCAGAGTTCAAGCCGTTCACTCCAGCCGACGCTTGGCATTGCGCATGGTGATTTTACACTTGTGTGCGGCTGCTTGGCCATGGAAACCCATTTCATGAAGCTCTCGAAAAAACAGTTATTCTACTGATGTTGCTTCCAGAGGCAGTTTGGAACTTGGCAGTGAGTGTTGCAACCTCAGACAAATTATTTTTACGCGCTACACACATCAACACTTCAGCACTTGATTGTCCTGTTCTGTGAGGTTGTGTGGCATACCATTTCGCAGCTGAGCCGTTGTTGTTCCTAGATGTTTCCACTTCACAATAACAGCACTTACAGTTGAACGGGGCAGATTTAGCTGGGCAGAAATTTGATGAACTGACTTGTTGGAAAGGTGGCATCCTACGACAGTGCCACATTGAAAGTCACTGAGGTCTTCCAATGTCTGTCTATGGAGATTGCATGGCTGTGTGCTCGATTTTATACACCTGTCAGCAACGGGTATGGCTGAAATAGCCGAATCCACTAGTTTGAAGGAGTGTCCATATACCTTTGTATATATACTGTATATTGATGTTTTGCCAAAATTATATAGTTACTCCTCTAAATAAAATCTATCAAATTACTTCACCAGAGAGAATGACTTAGCCACAGACGATCATTAGCTTCTTTCTGGATTGTTTCAAATCAAGTCGGTAGGCCTATGCCTATTTGGGAAGCTCGCAATTTCGGTAGCCCGTGACAATATACCAAGTTGAGTATTGAGTTGTGGCTGTCAGTAATAAGCATCTATGAGTAAAGATAATGTGTCTTGAGTATAATTTTAAATATGAGACAAGGAGAAGGGTGTGTGGCTAAGATATGGCTCATCTCTCTTCAGAATGTATGCAATCAGCTGTTTCCTGACAATTGTTGTGCATTCATTGTTTTATTGTGTGAATATTTGCCCTTTGATTGTTTATTTTTATAAATTCCACAAGCACATATGGCCTAGTAAATGTACCGTTGATCCCAGTCACATTAATTTCTGTTAATGCATGTATTAATTACATTAGCTTACTGTTCTCATTCTCAGAGTGGAAACGTTGTTTGCATAGTTCACAACCTGCTACACTTGTGAGAAAAAGGTTTTGATTAATTTCATAACCATTTGAGTTGTCTTCTTTGGAGTGCTCCATGTGAGCAATGAGCATGTGTCCGTTTCTCTATCCTGATAATGCACTCATAGCAGTACCTGGCCTGCTGCACCCAAATGTAGGAAAGGGATGTCTGATTTCTGATTGTATTAACTCACCACGTCTACCACTAATAAGATGAGCCTCTCAGTAATTTTTCCTTCACCTCATAGCCGACAGTCTGTTTTTCTAACATCCACTGCGAATGATAATAGTTCCTCACAAGCTAGGTTTTCATCCTTTTGGCAACATGATTTTCATTGGAATATTGTAAAGTCTGCATAAAAAGCATTTTCCCACCAGAGATGTGTTTCCATCCAAGTGACTTGTTGTGGATACAAGGCTGTGCGTGATGACATAGTGCACATAAACATTTTAAAAATACAAGTTAAATGGGTTCCCATCGTATTTTCAACTCTACTGATTATTTTAGTCACAAAAGAAAATGTGCGTTAAATTATAGCGAATGTGCCACTCTGGTCTTGGCACATGTGTTCTAGCCAACAGCTGGCAGATACAGTGTGGGTATAGCCTACATGATGAGATTATTATGGACAAAATAGTGAGTTTGTCTTTAATTGTCAAGCCAAGCATCGATCATCATGTCACCAGAATAAGATCCTCGATATTTATTGTAGTGAAGCTTCAAGCTTATCACCATATACTTTCACCACCCTGTGAAGTTCACCATAATGTATTTAATCTGTAATAGAGGGTTTCCCAACCTTGTGAAAATACTGGAGGAAACGGGTAGAAAAGTATCTATATCCACAGTAAAGCGAGTCATATATCGACATAACCTGGCCGCTCAGCAAGGAAGAAGCCACTGCTCCAAAACCGCCATAAAAAAGCCAGACTACGTTTTGCAACTGCACATGGGGACAAAGATCGTACTTTTTGGAGAAATGTCCTCTGGTCTGATAAAACAAAAATAGAACTCTTTGGCCATAATGACCATTGTTATGTATGGAGGAAAAAGGGGGAGGCTTGCAAACTGAGGAACACCATTCAACCGTGAAGCACGGGGGTGGAAGCATCATGTTGCGTGTGTGCTTTGCTGCAGGAGGGACTGGTGCACTTCACAAAATAGATGGCATCATGAGGTAGGAAAAGTATGTGAATATATTGAAGCAACATCTCAAGACATCAGTTAAAGCTTGGTCACAAATGGGTCTTCCAAATGGACAATGACCCCAAGCATACTTCCAAAGTTGTGGCAAATGGCTTAAGGACAACAAAGTCAAGCTATTGGAGTGAACGTCGTCTACTCCTTTCATCTGCAAAACCCCCAGTCTTGCTCATTATTCAGTACTTGGCTAAGGTGTTTGTAAACTTCCGACTTAAACTGTATTTAAAAATATATTTGAATACATATCTCAGGAAGTGACTAATTTCTGAAACTAATGGCAGGGCTGTATCTGAAACTACATGTGGAAGATAGAAATAGAATGAATAGAGCACACACAATCTCCTATCAGGTATTCCCAAACTGCGGTATGCACAATGCCGTCGGGGGTACGCCAGATAAAAATGTGATTCACATTTTCAAACAGTCCAATTTTCCAACGGGCTATACATCTAGGTGCGTTTTTTTCCTCACCTGAGTAGCCTCGTTTCACTGCCAAAAATAAAATTGAACCATCTAGTGTTCAGCGAAATAACAACATAATGTCAAAAACAGGTAGCCTAGTCAAATAACTAACATCCAATCACATTAACCATTACTATCTCGCAGGAATTCCACTAACGAGAGTAGCCAAATGCAGCTGCTGCTCATGTTGGTATCTGTACTGATGGCTCAAAAGCCATAACAGGGAGACATAGTGGAGTGGTAACACGAATGGTGCAAGCAGTTGCTCCTGACGTCACTTGGGTACACTGCAGCATCCACGGAGAGGCTCTTGCTGCCAAGGGAATGCCTGACAGCTTGTGAGATGTTTTGTACACTGCAGTGAAAATGGTGTATTTTGTTAAAACCAGGCCCTTGAACTCTCGTGTATTTTCTGCATTATGCAATGATATGGGAAGTGACCATGTAACACTTTTAAAACATACAGAAGTCCACTGGTTAAATTGAGAGACGAGCTTAAAGTTTTCTTTACTGACCATAATTTTCACTTGTCTGACCGCTTGCATGATGACTAGCTTCTCATACGACTGGCCTATCTGGGTGATGTTTTTTCTCGCCTGAATTATCTGAATCTAACTGTACTCAATGTGCGGGACAAAATTGAGGCTATGATTAAGAAGTTGGAACTCTTCTCTGTCTGCATTAACAAGGACAACACACAGGTCTTTTCATCATTGTATGATTTTTTTGTGTGCAAATGAACTCAAGCTTACAGACAATGTCAAATAGCGAAGCACCTGAGTGAGTTGGGTGCGCAATACGTTATCCCTTTCATGCCCTGCCTCCAGTCCACTTACTGATATCTGAACAAGAGAACCTCATCGAAATTGCAACAAGCGGTTCTGTGAAAATTTAATCAGAAGCCACTGCCAGATTTCTGGATTGGGCTGCACTCAGATTATCCTGCCTTGGCAAACCACACTGTTAAGACACTGACACCCTTTATTTTACCTTTATTTAACTATGCAAGTCAGTTAAGAACAAATTCTTATTTTCAATGATGGCCTAGAAACAGTTAACTGCTTTGTTCAGGGGCACAATAACATACTTTTACCTTGTCAGCTCAGGGATTCGATCTTGCAACCTTTCGGTTACAAGTCCAACGCTCTAACCACTAGGCTACCTGCCGCCCCAGATTCTCGGCCCTCACTAGCATGAACTAAATACAGGCATAAACTGTGTGTGGAAAAGGATTTAAGACAGACTCTCTCCAATACAACCCAACATTGCAGAGTTATGTGCATCCCTTCAAGCACACCCGTCTCTTTTTAACCTGTGGTGAGTTATTCACAATGTCTGTTGAACAAATAAGGTTTCATATGTAAGATGGTTAAATAAAGAGCAGAATTATTGATTATTATTAAATTATTATTTGTGCCCTGGTCCTATAAGAGCTCTTCACACTCATTCTTATGTTTAATAAATGTATTGTATAGTGTGTGGCAGGCTTACAATGATGGCAAAAAAAACTAATTTGAGAGTGCGCTGACCCTGGTTCTAGAGGGGGTTTGAAGGGGTATGGGACTATAAAATGTTTGGGAACCACTGTATATTCCAATCTATCTGACAGTCATATTGGATCTATGCAATATATTTCTATCTGAATATTTGTAAGTCCATTCTCCTGAATATTCATTGCCCCAGGTGTACATAATCAAATCAAAACAAATAAGAAATTATATTTTGTATATTTTACAAGTATAAATAAGTTGTGACGTTCAAATACTATATGACTCTTTCAACATGCGACTGAAAAGGTTGAAAGATGCAATTCATTGTATGATACCTGAAAACGCTGCATCGTTTGCATTTGCAAATATGCAAATAGACAGTTAGATCCTTAGCAAAAACAACTTTGAAACCTCTTTCTCCATCTGGGGGTAAGTGTTCACATGGTAAGTGTTCACACAATACCATATTTAAAGGGATAGTTCACTCGGAATACAAACTAACATGATTTTCCACCTACCTTGGCAGTAGTTGATTAAAGGCCGTTTTGGAATATTTTGTTTCCTTTCGAGACTTATTAGCCATATTTTTTACTGTTGGCATTCTCAGTAAGACTTAAAATCAACAACAATGCACTATTGTAATAATCAACGTTACTACACATGTAAAATAACTTTGTCAAGTGTTACTGCGTTACCTTATGTCTCACTCATTATGAAAATATATTTGTTAGTCATTGTGAAGCTGCAAAAGGGGTCTACTCTAAAGTTGACATTCCATGCCCCTTATGTATTTAATTCCAGGCTATAGCCTATATATGAAGATTCACATAAGAGCCCTTCAAACCAATTGATTACGATCATAATGTATATTTAGACTAATTCAACTAACTGTTGTAGTTTTTGTATCTTCATCCAATATTTGTCAGCCATCAAATACATATTTGTGTGTGTTCAAATGACTTGCTTATATTCAACTACCTTAAAACATGATTTGGTTTTCTGAGAGGTATTCAAAATACTTTCCAATATTTTTTGTTTTTCTGAGACCTGTATTTGTATTTCAAAGAAAGTAGTTGCCTTTTAGTTAAAACTGACTACATAGAGTATTTGAAAATTTGGCATTTTCAAATAAAGTACAAAATACCATTATTTTCTGCCCAGGTCTGTGTGAATGTGTGAGTGTGTTCCTGTGTTTTTATTTATTCCTTATTTTACCAGGCTATCTGCGCTAATGTTGATATTTTGTAGAAAGCCATTGTTGATACTAGCCAGATTGCAACAGCTACAAGATCTACAAGATGACAAAGAAACAATGTAATTCACTCTCCATAATCCCATACTGCCAGTGCCAGTTCACTCTCCATTACCCCATACTGCCAGTGCCAGCCCATAGCCATATAGTATGATTAGCTACAGTAGCTAGCTAGCTAAGGACACTGCAATAACTCAGCAGCTAACACAGGCAGCTGTTGGAAACTAGCTAATCCATTGTGATTTTATTATCATATTAATACCAGCTACAGTGGTTAGCTAGTGTGGAATAATTATTTAGTGTTGTGTGCATTGCATCTGTGCACTTAGCTAGCTACCATCCGTGGATAAACTGAGAAAATACCCTATTCTTTATTTTTTTTGTTAGCTCCCCCACGAGGGGGTTCGTGCTCTCTGATTGGCTCAAAGTCAACTTGTTGGCCACTGATGACTGTTGCGATTCTACAATTGTGGCCAAAAGTTTTGATAATGACACAAATATTAATTTTCACAAAGGCTGCTGCCTCAGTTTGTATGATGGCAATTTGCATATACTCCAGAATGTTACGAAGAGTGCTCAAATGAATTGCAATTAATTGCCAAATCCCTCTTTGCCATGCAAATTAACTGAATCCCCCCCAAAACATTTCCACTGCATTTCAGCCCTGCCACAAAAAGACCAGCTGACATCATGTCAGTGATTCTCTCGTTAACACAGGTGTGAGTGTTGACGAGGACAAGGCTGGAGATCACGCTGTCATGCTGATTGAGTTCGAATAACAGACTGGAAGCTTCAAAAGGTGGGTGGTGCTTGGAATCATTGTTCTTCCTCTGTCAACCATGGTTACCTGCAAGGAAACACGTGCCGTCAGGATATTGCTGCCAGTAAGATTGCACCTAAATCAACCATTTATCGGATCGTCAAGAACTTCAAGGAGACCGGTTCAATTGTTGTGAAAGCTTCAGGGCGCCCAAGAAAGTCCAGCAAGCGCCAGGACCGTCTCCTAAAGTTGATTCACCTGTGGGATCGGGGCACCACCAGTACAAAGCTTGCTCAGGAATGGTAGCAGGCAGGTGTGAGTGCATCTGCACACACAGTGAGGCGAAGACTTTTGGTGGATGGACTGTGGTCAAGAAGAGCAGCAAAGAAGGCACTTCTCTCCAGGAAAAACATCAGGGACAGACTGATATTCTGCAAAAGGTACAGGGATTGGACTGCTGAGGACTGGGGTAAAGTCATTTTCTCTGATGAATCCCCTTTCCGATTGTTTGGGGCAACCGGAAAAAAGCTTGTCTGGAAAAGACAAGGTGAGCTCTACCATCAGTCCTGTGTCATGCCAACAGTAAAGCATCCTGAGACCATTCATGTGTGGGGTTGCTTCTCAGCCAAGGGAGTGGGCTCCCTCACAATTTTGCCGAAGAACACAGCCATGAATAAAGAATGGTACCAACACATCCTCTGAGAGCAACATCTCCCAACCATCCAGGAACAGTTTGGTGACGAACAATGCCTTTTCCAGCATGATGGAGCACCTTGCCATAAGGCAAAAGTGATAACCAAGTGACACGGGGAACAAAACATCGATATTTTGGGTCCATGGCCAGGAGTATCCCCAGACCTTAATCCCATTGAGAACTTGTGGTCAATCCTCAAGAGGCGGGTGGACAAAAAAAAACACAAACTCCAAGCATTGATTATGCATGAATGGGCTGCCATCAGTCAGGATGTGGCCCAGAAGTTCATTGACAGCAAGTAAGGGCGGATTGCAGAGGTCTTGAAAAAGAATGGTCAACACTGCAAATATTGACTCTTTGCATCAACCTCATGTAAATTGTCAATAAAGGCCTTTGACACTTATGAAAGGCTTGTAATTATACTTCAGTAGCCCATAGTAACATCTGACAAAAAATCAAAAGACACTGAGGCAGCAGACTTTGTGAAAAGTTATATTTGTGTCATTCTCAAAACTTTTGGCCACTGACTGTACAAGTAGAATCAGTAGGTTCGCCGCTACCGGGTTGGAACGCAGCAGGTACCACTTTTGTTCTTTCAAGAGTAGGAACAGCCTACCACTGTTATAAGTACCTATCAGAAGTGAGATTCTCGTGTTTGAGTTTATTTGAGTTTATTTTATTTTTACAGGGACAGTGCACATTAATCAATGTTTCAGTAGAAGTGCCGGTTTTAGCCAGCCGGCTAATTTTCAACCTCAGTCACTGAGCAGGTTATTAAAAACAATTGCAATACAGACAATCAATGAGCAGTGAGCACACGCAGAGCAACATAGGACAAGTAAGACATCTCATACAGACAGAGCAACATAGCACAAAAAGCAACCAAACAAAATCCATAAAAGCAACAAAGTGTTTCCACACCTCACAAGCTACAGACAACAGACAACATGGAAAGTGACAATACACGGCTAGGGATTATGTTCACAAATCTGATTGGCCTTTAGCCATGTCTTCATGATTTTTTGTGAACGTGTGATAGGTGGTGCAGTTATGGGTGTCTGATTGCAGTGTATTCCAGACATGGGAAGCTCTCACAGAGAAAGCGGATTTACTAAAGGTGCTTTTCCTTAAGGTCACCTCTCATGGCAGACCTTGTGGAACTGCTGCCATATGTTTGGGATTTCTGTTTAACAAACTGTTTAACTTCCTATCAAGCACTGAGAGCCTTCTTGTAGACAGACTGAATGGGTTTTAATGTTGTACAGCAAGCTTGGGCCCAACTAGTCAAGCAGTATGTTAAGTGGGGGAGTATCATAGATTTGAAGTACAGTTTTGCTACCTCTGTAGTCAAACAATTTAGTATAAATCGGAAATTAGCTAGGTTCAATGTGGTTATTTGAATTACCTTTTTCACCTGCTTTTTAAAAGAGAGGTTGGAATCCAAGGTACTTAAAATCAGATACCACCTGGAGCTTCGCCTCTGACACATAGACATCTGGCTCAGTAGCATCTGTTGCCCTCTTTGTGAAGAACATGCAAACAGTTTTTTTCACATTGAGATGCAAACACGAGTCACTGAGCCACTTTGTAACCTGGACCATTACAGTAGTGAGTTCTTGTGCAGCTTGTTGTTTGCTCTTTGCATGCACATATATCACTGTATCATCTGCATACATTTGAACTTCAGACCCAGTACAGACAAGAAGGCAGATCATTAATGTACAGGCTGAACAGGAGGGGCTCCAGTATTGACCCTTGGGGCACGCCCACATCATAGCTAAGAGTGGGCGACAGCTCATTGCTCACTCTGACACACTAAGTTCTGCCTTCAAGGTATAATTTCATCCATCTCAAGGCATCGGGGGAAAAGTTGAACTTGGACAATTTTGTGATGAGAATCTCATGGTTAACAGTATCAAAAGCCTTCCTTAGGTCCAGAAACACAGCCCCAACAACGCCCCCTTTGTCCATCTTGGACTTCACACAGAAAGCAGTTGGCCGTTTCTGTGGAGTGTTTCGCTCTGAAGCCAAACTGCACGGAGTGTAATGTGAAGGGGCTGTTGTTGAGGTGGGCATCAGGTGTTCTGCTACACACTTTTCAAAAATCTTCGACACCACAAGTAGTATACTAATGGCCTGTAGTTACTCACGTCAGCAGGGTCACCCGATTTAAAGATGGCCGTTATTATGGCCGACTTCCATACCCCTGGAAACACCCCCTGACCAATAGATGTGTTGGTGACCTTAGTAATGGGGCCAATGAGTGACTCTATGTAGTTTTTAAGAAAGGTAGAGTCCAGCCCAAACACATCTTTGGCTTTAGAGTTATTTAGTGAGCTATAATCACCTTGTTCACCTTTGACTGAGAAACCTCCCTTATGATGAAGACAGGTTGAGCATCATTTACTAGCATTGAGCCCAAGAAACCAGTGGAGGGGTTCTGTGTCAGTACCTTGACAGAGTCAATAAAGTAGGAATTGAAGGCTATTGCAATTTCGAATCTATCCTGTGTTAGATTGTTATTCACCATGATTTCTAGTCTTTTTGTAGTGTTACTATGGTCTTTCCCTGTAAACTTTTTTAGATTCTCACAGATCAATTTAGAATTTCCTTTTGCTTCACCAATTATGTTAATAAAAAAGTTTGCCTTGGCCTGTCTGATTTCTTTCATCACCTTATTTCTAAACCTACATCTGTCATGCTCTAATTTGGATTTTGGGCCTTTTTTTTAGCATAATCTCGTTCTTTCATCAATTTCCAGATTTCCCCATTTAGCCAAGGAAGAGTGCTCTTTTGGCCAGGTTTGGATTAGATTTTTTTTAGGAAACCATTTATTGTAGTCTGGATTGTGGATAGAAAAACCTGACTATCAGCTTCCTCATCTGTATAGGACAAGAGATCATTCCAGTTCCTTTCCTTAATTGCGTTTTCAAAATAATTGAATTCACTCTTAGGTATTCTTAGTTAATCCGGCTTTCTAACAGTGAAGAGGTTAAACCTGCTCTTAGACAGCTTTCTGGCTATAAGTGTCAGATTATGATCAGATAGCCCAGTAACCATATTGAATGATTTAGTCACACTCTCTGGTTTATTACTGAACACCAAATCAATCTGTGTTTTAGAGGAACAAGTCACCCTGGTTGGCCCTTTAACTAGCTGTGTAAGGTCAAAGGTATTAGTGATCCATTTGAGAGTTTTCCTACAAGACTTGTCTTCATAATTAATGTTAAAATCTCCCATTAAGATGACCTCTTTCCCCTTTCCCAATAAGGGTAAAATACATTTGGGGAGACAGTGTAACATTCAGGCCAATACATTCTAGTTCATTATCACATGACCAATAAATTTGTTTACATCAGATATGTTTTTTAATGTAAATCATCACACCCCCTCCTCTTCCTTCAATCCTGTCTCTCCTGAAAACATTGTAGCCAGGCACAATCAAAGCAGCATATGGAGAGTTTTTATGGAGCCATGTCTCTGAGAGGCAGAGGAAGTTGTCAGGATTTCACCTAGGGGTCATGATTGGGGCTGTACCAAATGATTGATGTATTGATTATGCTTATGTTGTATTAAAAGAAGGGGATGGGTTATAAAACCACTCCCTCCTTACATTTATAGGGTCCTAGACTACAGATTAACAATGTATATACATTATGAGGTTTTAACATCTCTCCAAGATGGCGTAGCAGTCAGACGTGTGTTTTGTCTTGTCCCGTCCTGTATAGTGTAAATATAGTTTTTCCTCGTTTTTTTTCTGTATATATTTCGTACATACTTTAATCTCACTTTCCAACTACAGGCTGAATATACTCTCCTGCAACCCGCATCACCCAATGTGGTACGGATCTGCTTTTTCTATACTTTAGAATCGGAACCCTCATCAGAAGCTAGCCGCTAACTAGCTACTAGCTAGCCACTGCTAGCGGTCTTCAACGCTAACTAGGACACCAGCGCGACATCTACCCAAAGCATATCAGACTGCTTTTTCTCTACCACATCTCCGGATTCCTACCGCAAGCTCTGAACCTTTATACCGGATCATCGAAAATAGCTAGCTGCAATCCGAGTGGCTACTCCTGGCTAACGTCTCTGTCCCAGAGCAAGCACCAGTTAGCCTGGAGCTAGCCTCGAGCTAAGCCCATCTCCCGACTAGCCGAAGAGGTCCAAAAATACCTAATTTGCCAATTGGCCTGGACCCTCTACTGACCCTCTACTGCCGACACGGAGCCCCGCCGATCCATCACGACTGGTCCGCCGACATAATCGTCCGAGGGGTTTCAACAGGCTTTTCCGCTGCGACATCGCCAAAGATCCATCTGCTGGCCAAGGCCCGCGAGCTTTCTGAATCGCTGTATCTCCAGCTCACCGCATGAAGAGGAATAAACAGACTCACCCCATCGCGACGTCCCCCAAAGGTTAACTCTCTAGCCCTCGCTATCTCCCTGCTTGCTAATTCGGCCTGCTAACGGCTAGCTTGTCAAGCTCCGGTCCGCTAACTGCTACCTTGTCTAGCTCGGGCCTACGAACTGTTAGCTTGTTAGCACAGGCCTGCTAACCGTCTGAACCACCGCGTCCCAATCACTCTCTGACCCCATTTACTTTCTATCTCTTTTTGATTTTTAATTTGTTTATACCTTCCGGAAACCTGCCTCACCCAATGTGATACGGAATCGCTATTACTTTTACTCTTATTTTTATTTTTATGACACACTCAAGAACCTCCAGACGCTAACCAGCTAACTAGCTACAAGCTAGTTAGTCATTGTTAGTTTAAAAAAAAAAAAAAAAAACTGGATAACACTCGCCAGCCCAGCCCCCCTGCCCATCCACCGCTGTCCCCTGGACACTGATCTCTTGGCTACATAGCTGACGCACGCTGGACTGTCCATTAATCACGGTACTCCTTTCTGCTTGTTTGTCTTACCTGTCGGCCCCGTTGCCTAGTCAACGCCATTTTACCTGCTGTTTGTTGTGCTAGCGGATTAGCCTCGCCTACTGTTTTTAGCTAGCTTTCCAAATTCAACTCCTGTGATTACTGTATGCCTCGCTGTATGTCTCTCTCAGATGTCAATATGCCTTGTATACTGTTGTTCAGGTTAGTTATAATTGTTTTAGTTCACAATGGAGCCCCTAGACCCACTCTGCATACCCCTGTTACCTCCTTTGTCCCACCTCCCACACATGCGGTGACCTCACCCATTTACAACCAGCATGTCCAGAGATACAACCTGTCTCATCATCACCCAGTGCCTGGGCTTACCTCCGCTGTACCCGCACCCCACCATACCCCTATCTGCGCATTATGCCCTGAATATATTCTACCATGCCCAGAAACCTGCTCCTCTTATCCTCTGCCCCCAACGCTCTAGGCGACCAGTTTTGATAGCCTTTAGCCGCACCCTCATACTACTCCTTCTCTGTTCCGCGGGTGATGTGGAGGTAAACCCAGGCCCTGCATGTCCCCAGGTACCCTCATTTGTTAACTTCTGTGAGTGAAAAAGCCTTGGTTTTATGCATGTCAACATCAGAAGCCTCCTCCCTAAGTTTGTTTTACTCACTGCTTTAGCACACTCTGCTAACCCTGATGTCCTTGCCGTGTCTGAATCCTGGCTCAGGAAGGCCACCAAAAATTCAGAGATTTCCATACCCAACTATAACATCTTCCGTCAAGATAGAACTACCAAAGGGGGCGGAGTTGCAGTCTACTGCAGAGATAGCCTGCAAAGTAATGTCATACTTTCCAGGTCCATACCCAAACAGTTCGAACTACTAATTTTGAAAATTACCCTCTCCAGAAATAAGTCTCCCACTGTTTCCGTCTGCTTACCGGCCACCCTCAGCTCCCAGCTGTGCCCTGGACACCATTTGTGAATTGATCGCCCCCCATCTAGCTTCAGAGTTTGTTCTGTTAGGTGACCTAAACTGGGATATGGTTAACACCCCGGCAGTCCTACAATGTAAGCTAGATGCCCTCAATCTCACTCAAATCATCAAGGAACCCACCAGGTACAACCCTAACTCTGTAAACAAGGGCACCCTCATAGACGTCATCCTGACCAACTGGCCCTCCAAATACACCTCCGCTGTCTTCAACCAGGATCTCAGCGATCACTGCCTCATTGCCTGTATCCGCCACGGAGCCGCAGTCAAACGACCACCCCTCATCACTGTCAAACGCTCCCTAAAACACTTCTGTGAGCAGGCCTTTCTAATCGACCTGGCCCGGGTATCCTGGAAGGACATTGACCTCATCCCGTCAGTTGAGGATGCCTGGTCATTCTTTAAAAGTAACTTCCTCACCATTTTAGATAAGCATGCTCCGTTCAAAAATGCAGAACCAAGAACAGATACAGCCCTTGGTTCACTCCAGACCTGACTGCCCTCGACCAGCACAAAAACATCCTGTGGCGGACTGCAATAGCATCGAATAGCCCCGTGATATGCAACTGTTCAGGGAAGTCAGGAACCAATACACGCAGTCAGTCAGGAAAGCTAAGGCCAGCTTCTTCAGGCAGAAGTTTGCATCCTGTAGCTCCAACTCCAAAAAGTTCTGGGACACTGTGAAGTCCATGGAGAACAAGAGCACCTCCTCCCAGCTGCCCACTGCACTGAGGCTAGGTAACACGGTCTCCACCGATAAATCCACGATTATTGAAAGCTTCAATAAGCACTTCTCAACGGCTGGCCATGCCTTCCGCCTGGCTACTCCAACCTCGGCCAACAGCTCCGCCCCCCGCAGCTCCTCGCCCAAGCCTCTCCAGGTTCTCCTTTACCCAAATCCAGATAGCAGATGTTCTGAAAGAGCTGCAAAACCTAGACCCGTACAAATCAGCTGGGCTTGACAATCTGGACCCTCTATTTCTGAAACTATCTGCCGCCATTGTCGCAACCCCCATTACCAGCCTGTTCAACCTCTCTTTCATATCGTCTGAGATCCCCAAGGATTGGAAAGCTGCCGCAGTCATCCCCCACTTCAAAGGGGGAGACACCCTGGACCCAAACTGCTATAGACCTATATCCATCCTGCCCTGCCTATCTAAGGTCTTCGAAAGCCAAGTCAACAAACAGGTCACTGACCATCTCGAATCCCACCGTACCTTCTCCGCTGTGCAATCTGGTTTCCGAGCCGGTCACGGGTGCACCTCAGCCACGCTCAAGGTACTAAACGATATCATAACCGCCATCGATAAAAGACAATACTGTGCAGCCGTCTTCATCGACCTCGCCAAGGCTTTCGACTCTGTCAATCATCATATTATTATCGGCAGACTCAATAGCCTCGGTTTCTCGGATGACTGCCTTGCCTGGTTCACCAATTACTTTGCAGACAGAGTTCAGTGTGTCAAATCGGAGGGCATGCTGTCCGGTCCTCTGGCAGTCTCTATGGGGGTGCCACAGGGTTCAATTCTCGGGCCGACTCTTTTCTCTGTATATATCAATGATGTTGCTCTTGCTGCGGGCGATTCCCTGATCCACCTCTACGCAGACGACACCATTCTATATACTTTCGGCCCGTCATTGGACACTGTGCTATCTAACCTCCAAACGAGCTTCAATGCCATACAGCACTCCTTCCGTGGCCTCCAACTGCTCTTAAACGCGAGTAAAACCAAATGCATGCTTTTCAACCGATCGCTGCCTGCACCCGCATGCCCGACTAGCATCACCACCCTGGATGGTTCCGACCTTGAATATGTGGACATCTATAAGTACCTAGGTGTCTGGCTAGACTGCAAACTCTCCTTCCAGACTCACATCAAACATCTCCAATCGAAAATCAAATCAAGAGTCGGCTTTCTATTCCGCAACAAAGCCTCCTTCACTCACGCCGCCAAGCTTACCCTAGTAAAACTGACTATCCTACCGATCCTCGATTTCGGCGATGTCATCTACAAAATGGCTTCCAACACTCTACTCAGCAAACTGGATGCAGTCTATCATAGTGCCATCCGTTTTGTCACCAAAGCACCTTATACCACCCACCACTGCGACTTGTATGCTCTAGTCGGCTGGCCCTCGCTACATATTCGTCGCCAGACCCACTGGCTCCAGGTCATCTACAAGTCCATGCTAGGTAAAGCTCCGCCTTATCTCAGTTCACTGGTCACGATGGCAACACCCATCCGTAGCACACGCTCCAGCAGGTGTATCTCACTGATCATCCCTAAAGCCAACACCTCATTTGGCCGCCTTTCGTTCCAGTACTCTGCTGCCTGTGACTGGAACGAACTGCAAAATCGCTGAAGTTGGAGACTTTTATCTCCCTCACCAACTTCAAACATCAGCTATCCGAGCAGCTAACCGATCGCTGCAGCTGTACATAGTCTATTGGTAAATAGCCCACCCATTTTCACCGACCTCATTCCCATACTGTTTTTATACTGTTTTTTTTTATTTTTTTATTTACTTTTCTGCTCTTTTGCACACCAATATCTCTACCTGTACATGACCATCTGATCATTTATCACCCCAGTGTTAATCTGCAAAATTGTATTATTCGCCTACCTCCTCATGCCTTTTGCACACATTGTATATAGACTGCCCATTTTTTTTCTACTGTGTTATTGACTTGTTAATTGTTTACTCCATGTGTAACTCTGTGTTGTCTGTTCACACTGCTATGCTTTATCTTGGCCAGGTCGCAGTTGCAAATGAGAACTTGTTCTCAACTAGCCTACCTGGTTAAATAAAGGTGAAATAAAAATAAAATAAAAAAATATTGTTGCACAGTTGTTTTCTAGTTCTCTCTCTCTGCCTCTTATAAAGAGACCCCTCTGAGAAATGTGTGACTGAGACAGAACTCTGCAAGGGAGTGTAGGAGATAAGACTAGTCAGACATTCCACTATAAATCAAATTGGACAATTACTGCTAAGCTTTTAGATAACACGAAAAGCCTTGTTCATATAGATGTGACTATATGGTTTTGGTCTCATGAGTAAAAGGTAATGACGTAGGCAGTGACATCACTAAGGCTGGACTTCGGGTTTAATAAAAGCAACTTAAGACCTTTTCTATTTTGCAGAACTTACTCAGAAACATGTGTGCTATGTTCCTGATTGTCAACGTCTGTCTGCAATTGCATTAATAAAGGTTTTGAATGATTTAATTAAAGATATTGTCATAAGGCTAATTTCACCAATTTCACAAGGAACAAGGAAACGAACCCCAACAGAGTCAAGGTTGGAGTCTGTGAGAAGATGTTGAATTTGATCACTTTCTGGAATGACACTACGAATGTTCAAGTGCCCCCCTAGTAGTCCCTTGGGCTTAGCTCGTGGGCCCCAGATGACTCGAGAGTGATTTACACGTAAAAAAAGTCACATTTTCTGTGTTTTCTGACGGCTGGGTTTAGGCCGTTTTGTTTAGTTTTGATTAAGGGCAGTTTGGTTAACAATCCCTCCCGCTTGCACTGGATGTGGGGAACTAATTAAGACAGCTTGCATACCAGAAACAGAGTCAGGGATCGCATATAGCAACTTGGGTATGTTTGAAGAGTCAAATTCCATCCTGGAGCCAGGTGAGTCGAGAGAAACCACGGCGACGATCAGTGGACGAGGCCACCCACTGCTTTCCACTCCTGTGAGTATCGCTGGCTCGGTCATGTTAGGCCCAGGATTGAGTTGCACATCCCCAGAGAGCAGGAGGGTAGTGAACAGGTAGTTTAACAGTTTCCGATAAATGTTGGACTTGTGTTTGTAATGCCTAAGCGGTTCAGTGGAATAGGGAGCGAGGTAGACTTGGCTATTATTCAGAACATTATGGTATGCTGTGTACTGTCCGTTCCCGTGGACCGGTGTACCAATGTGTTTGGTGTTGATATTCTCCAGCAGTAGATTGATTGTGTCATCCCAGCAAGGATGCACTGAGATTATCAGTAGAGAAGCTACATAACTGACAATCATGGCAATGTACTGGAGATAAAACACATAATTGCGCTTTAAGTCTTTGCATGAGTTACTTAGTTGGGGTCGACGAACACCTGATGTTTTAGATAAAATAACAGCATTCGTAGGAGAAGCGGCACCTGCCGCACCATTCTCCCTTCCATCTGCCATTTTGTTTCATGCTTTACAGCAACGACCAAGGAATGTGCATGTGTGTGTCCGTGCATGCATCCGTGTGTTTTACCGTTGTCCAAACATGAGTGTGGACTTGGTCTCCTGGTCGTTGTAGCTGGATGGAGAGCAGCAGATGAACATGGTGGTCCTGCAGTTCCCCCCTAGAGAGTCCTGCAGGATACGGGTCATCTTACTGTCACGGTATGGCACATGAGTCTTCTACAGGGGGGGGGGGTTAGAGTAGAATATACATGAATCGCTGAACCGGTCACATTCTACATCATTGAGTCCACATTCCAGTTTCCTTCTATTTTTTTTATATCTTTTTTTTTATTAATTAGAAAATCCATTAATTTACATTTGATTTCACAACACCAAGATGAAGAATCATGGATGTAATAGGACTAGACTTACGGTTCCCTCGGCCAGAGCAGAGATGACGTTTCCTAGAGAAGATAGAGACTTGTTGATGTTCTTAGCTTCATCCAGCACAGCTCCCTCTGCTCCTGTCTTACTGACCTGTGGAAGCACAATACAAAAAAAACATACAGTACAAAAGATTATGCACAGAAACGTCACACACATTTTGTACTGTGTGTAATAAAGATCAATCAATATATACTGTACAGTCAGGTCCATAATTATTGGCAACCTTGATAAAGATGGGCAAAAAGACAAAATAAATACTAAGTTACTAAATTGTATGCAACATTTTTTGGGAGAAATTATTAAAATGTTTACTAATACAATTGCTCAGAGAAAGATATTTCGCTTAACAACTAAGAACAAAACAAATCTAGAAAATATAGGAGGAAAAATGATTGGCACCCCTGTTTCCAATATTCTAGCACGCTCCCCTTGCGAGGGTAACGACACTGAGCCTTTAAAAAAAATGATTTATGAGATTGGAGAACACGTGGGAGGGATCTTAG